>NC_142931.1:125160094-125190094 GCF_046866305.1 Octopus bimaculoides
TGTGTATGTGTGTGTGTGTGTAACTGTGTTAGTCTTATTATCTGTGTTAGTTAACATCACCGCCACACCTTGACAACCGGTTCGGCCAAAGTACCAGTCTTGAAAAAAAAAAAAAAAAACCCTTTAAAGTGTTGATCTAGCACAACGCCAGTGCAATGACCGATACAAATAGAGGAAAAATGATAAAAAAAAAAAAGTTTGCTTAGTAGAAATGGGAATCTTTCAATAAATCGGTATTTTTCAATGGCTTTTCTTTAGCTGTTCCCTTTGTATAACTTTTCCCTTTATTGTTACTCAAAATTCCAGATATTTTTTTTTATTTCTTTCCCTACTCTAGCTTTTGTTTCTTATTTTTTTTTCTTTTTTGTTGTTGTTCTTGTTTTCTTTTGGTCTAGAGGAGATCAGGTTGTGTCCATTGCTTTCACAGACACTCCGAATAGAACGATATCGATGCTGTCAAAGCCCCGCTGAAACTCATCCAAGCTGACTGCTTCCGAAAATGCATGTGCATAAAGGAGGAGTTAAATTCGATAGGCTGACCCTTTGTGCGGGAGAGACTAGACGTAGTGATTAGTATGAGGTAATGAAAAAAGGAGTGAGAGAGAGGAGAATGCTTCAGTGGAGGTGGCTTGAGATCATACAGCTCCTTGGAACAGAGGCTACTGCAGCCATGATAGAAAGAGAAAGTAGGAGAAAGAGAGAGAGGGGGGGAGAGAAACAGAGAAAGGAAAAGAGAAAGAGAGAGAGAGGGAAAGAGAGAGAGAGAGAGAGAGAGAGAGAGAAAGAGAGAGAGAAGGAAAGAGAAAGAGAAATACAGAGATGGAGAGAGAAAGAGAGAGAGAGAGAGAGAGGTGGGAGATAGACATAGAGGCAGGCAGAAAATAGATAGAGAGAAAGAAAGGAAGTAAGAATGAACAGAAAAGGTGAAGATACACCAATTGAATAACTGGATCCATCCAGAGGCAAGGACTGGAGCGAGCTGTTAGAGGAAAATGGAGGAGACATTGTTAGAGCCGGTGCCTTGATAGAGTGAAGTGACCAAAGGGACTTTCATACACATAAGTTAATACTGGTGATCCCAGTGAAATGTTAAGGAATTCTTTTGAAGGAGGTTTATCTAGTATGGTGTTGGAGGCTATGTGACCAGCAAATATATACAGCACATAAGGAACATTACCCACCTTTCAAACTGCACGGCTCTTACCCAACCCCACAACTGCAAGATTATTAACTGAAATGCAAATGATGTCTCTATGCATTGCACACACCTCAAACTTTATTGCCTCAAAAACTGCAGCCGATGTTTTTCGATCCTTTACAAAACCCTTCTAATCCCCCACTTGTTAACCATGATGGTTCTGTGAACAGTACTCCACTGGAGAAAGCTTCTACATTTCCTGATACTTTATTTTATCGACCTTGAAAAGACTAAAAATAAAGTTAACGGAGGTGGGATTTTTATTCAGAACGTAAGCGATAGTAATATTTTGTAAAACACTCTAAAATTTCTGAAGATCGGCTGCTTAAATACAATTCCAGAATTGATATTACCAAAATTTGCAATCGTTATTTATTTAATATTTGTTTAGTTCAAGGTGGCGAGCTGGCAGAATCGTTAGCACTCATTTCGTCCGTCTCCACGTTCTAAGTTCAAATTTCCGCCAAGATCGACTTTGCTTTTCATCCTTTCAGGCGTCGATACAATAAGTACCAGTTGAACACTGAGGTCGATGTAATCAACTTACTCACTCTCCCAAAATTGCTGGCCTTGTGCCAAAATTTGAAATCGATATTACACAGAAGAAAATAAAAAATAAACAAGATTTAATCAATATAGTTTTTAATAATTCAGCTAAAAGATTGTGCATTATCAATTTAAAATAGAATGTAAATAGAATGAGTTAAAAAGGCCTTTTCGTGAAATATATGAGGGAATTCTGCTGTAGTAAAGAATCAGATCTAAAAAAAATGATGAATATTTCTGTGCTTGTCCACTTTTGTTTTTTTTTTAAAGACGTGCTGTATTCGTGAATTTCAAAGATGTCGTAAATTGATAGTGAGGAATAATGATATAAAGTTATAGTGAACAATATGTTTTAATATGGTGAAAAATATGCAAAAATACGTGCGTTGTTAGATAAAATATTTAAGGTACGTTGGTGCTATTTGGCCATCATAATCCGAATAAATTCTGAAATAAAGAAAGACAAAAATATCATTAAAATAAAATTAATAAACCTTCCCGAAAGATTTTCTTATATCAGCATCTCCTCATCTTTCTCCATTCTCTTTCTCTCACTTTATCTCTTATCCTTTCATTCTCCATCCCGCTTGGTATATTTCTGGATCTCTTTTTGGCTCTCAGCTTTCCCCATCACGCTTCTCTCTTCCTCTCTCTCTCTCTCTCTCTCTCTCTCTCTCTCTCTCTCTCTCTCTCCCTCTCTCTCTCTCCCCCTCTCCCCCCTCTCTCAGTCTCTGTCTCTCTCTCCCCCTCTCTCCCCCTCTCTTTCTCTCCTTCTCTCTCTCCCCCTCTCTTTCTCTCCTTCTCTCTCTCCCCCTCCCCCTCTCCCCCTCTCTCAGTCTCTGTCTCTATCTGTCTACCTGCCTGTCTATCTGCCTGCTGTCTGTCTGTCTGTCTGACTGTCTGCTGCCTGCTTGTCTGCCTGTTTGTTGCACCTTGTTTACCATTTTGTCCTTGTTCTTTTGCCACGTCATGTACCCAGTTATGTATCTATATGTACATGTAGATGAACGTATATACATACATGTACATATATATGCATATATTCATATATTGTTTATATATATGTATATATATATATATATATATATATATATATATATATATATATATATATATATATATATATATATATATATATATATATATATATAGATATCTATATATAATGTAAGATTTTTAGAAGCACAAACCTATGACACGCTTAAAATTAGACCAGGCTTCAAAAAAGAAGTACTGGGCTCGATTCATTTGACAAAAAACATCTTTCAAGGTGGTGCCCCAGCTTGTCCGTAGTCTAATGACTAAAACAAGTAAAACAAGACAATACAAATAACAGCGATATCCAAACATCTCATTCACTACCTAATGCCTAATTCGAACTCGCTTACCTTGATAGTTTATTTGGCCGTCACCGTCAACGTCGGCTTCTCTGATCATATCCGCCACCTCTTTGTCGCTGAGCTTTTCGCCTAAGGTCACCATGACGTGACGTAACTCACTAGCATCAATGAAACCATCATCGTCCTTGTCGAACACTTTGAAGGCGTCTGTCACTTCTTGCAGCTCGTTTGTTTCCGATTGACGTTTCGACATCATCGCCAGAAACTCGTTGAACTCTATGGTACCGTTACCTGTAGAAGAAAGAAAGAAGAGGAAGAAGGAAAGAAAAAAAGGGTAAATATATGTATGTGTATATTGGCATATATATCTATATATCTATATATATATCGTGTCCAAATAGCTGTGTGTGTGTGTATGTGTGTGTGTATTAGAATTTTGCTTAGGCATGGCGATACAAATAACTTGGTATTGGTACCCAAAATACATACGCTTCAGAATAAAGCGCAAACCGAGTACAGAGCGTAATAAGAAGTTAAATAAATGACAAAGTAATATCAAATTATGCAATGAACTGTATTAATTTACTTCCAAGCCCTATCTTTTAAACTCTGAAGAATCTATTAGGTGATGCACAAGCACTCATCTCTGAGTGTATCGCATCTTACAGCAGAAACAACTGAAGGCCAATGAAGTTCATTGCATAATTTCCAGTTCTTTGTCATTCATTTACTTTCACAAATGTGTGTGTGTGTGCGTGCGTGTGTGTGAGTGCGTTTGTGTGTGTGTGCTGTGTATTCACGAGTGCGGGTGCGTGTGCAATTGCATGTTTGTGTAGGTGTGTTTATACTAAAACTTCATTCCAAAAGATTCACGAAATTTGGATTTTTTAAGATTAAAAAAAAAAAAAAATAGTTAATAACTTCTAAGAAAGAAGTTCTTCAAATATTGTTGACTTTAATCTAATATCTTTTTGCAAACGCACACACACGCACGCACGCACGTACGCACAAATCCACACGCGCGCACAAACACACATGTCTTTATATATATGTATATTTCTATATACGTATATATATATATATATATATATATATATATATATATATATATATATATATATATATATATATATATATATATATATATATATATATATATATATATATA
Organism: Octopus bimaculoides; assembly: GCF_046866305.1. Lineage (NCBI taxonomy): Eukaryota > Metazoa > Mollusca > Cephalopoda > Octopoda > Octopodidae > Octopus > Octopus bimaculoides. Next base: position 125,164,347 of record NC_142931.1, read on the forward strand.
TATATATACATATATATATATATATATTCATATATATATAATATGTAAATATGTATGTATAATATGCACACGCACACAAATATATATATGTATATGTGTATATATATAAGTGCGTGTGTACATGTTATATACACATGTATGCACACCTACATACATACATACATACATACATAATGCATACATACATGCATACATACATACATACATACGAGTCGGTGATGAAAAGTTCCTGGCTTGACGGGTATCACAAAAGGCATAATTGGAGGCCCAACCTTCCCAGTTCTTTTACAGGGTTTAGAAAAACTGAAGGACCACTGCAATAAGTGTGTGAATCTGAGAGGGGAATATGTTGAATACAATCATAATTAGCTGCTCATCTTGTATTTTCGTTTACTCCAAACCAGGAGCTCCTCTGCTCCACCTCGTACATATAAGTAAGTATGAAAAGCGAAGGAGACAGCGTGGAGTGGTTAACATGAATGGCGACAAATGATTAGTGTGATGGTAATGACGACTGTGGTTAATGTATTCATGAAAAAGAAAAAAAAAGTAATGGTTTCTGATTTAGGCACAAGGTCAGCAATTTTGAGAGGAAGGGTTTGGTGGGCACTATCGAACCCGATGCTAGACCAGCATCTATTTCATTGACCCTAGGGAGATGAATGTTCGTTTTGACCATGACGTGATTTGAACACAAAACGTACAAAAGTGAAAGAAATACCGCTAATACCGCGGTCTGATGATTTTGTCCGCTCACTATTTTTATAATAATTGTTTCTACTTTAGGCATAAGGCCTGAAATTTTAGGGGAGATGATTATTCGATGTCATCGACTCTAATACTCAAATGGTTTTTATTTTATCCAAATCGGAAGGAATGAAAGGCAAAGTTAACGCCTGAGGAATTTGAACTCAAAAGTTAATAATGAGCTCCGAAGAAATACCGCTCAGCAAAATTTGCTGAGGCTGACATTGCCTTACCGGAGATGTATCAATCGATGTAATTGACAGACCACATTCCCATAAAATTTCAGGCCTTGTATCTATACTTGAAAGAATTACACTCTGAAGCAATTCAGCATCTGATGAAGTTGAAGCTGCTGTGAATAGATCTGCTCGTAATCTTGCTGTTATATGATTTCCCCATCAAACTACAGACGTCAAACGCCAGCCACTTTGCTAACACATTGGCCAACTTAAGCTTTACTATGAACAGAGATGTAAGACGGAAATTAGCAATAATGTGAACTTATTTCACTTCTTTCTCAGCGTACAGCCATTTTCGACTTAATAGAATTTGTTATTTATCCGTTCTGCTGCTAGTTGCAGTAGACATTTCAGGCTTTTGCGATCAGATTTGGCATGTATACTCGAAGTTCGTATAGCAGACCATTCAGACAAAATGATCTGTCACTTACAACCAACCATATCTCAGTTGCTGTTCCTTTTCACAGTATTTCGCATCTTCCATCGAATCATAGCATGCTATTGAGTTGTTGCAAGTCCACCAATGCCTTCGGTTCACTGTTCACCCGAAGACTAAGGTATCAATATTTATTCCTCTGGAAAGCCGCACACATTTACGTCTGTTTGGAGTCAGTTGCAGTAGTTTGTCATGGTCCTTCAAAAGAAAATTGTAAATTTGTTTCTATATCACGCTCCTTCTGTGCGGGGTCACTGAATAATTTAAGAGCGCCAGTCTGAGCTCTGATTACAGAACCTTTGAATTTCACGTTAAGAAAATAGTCGAGGACTATTCTTGCATCTAACATTCAGTTCCTATCCTATGTTTTTCCGAATTGCCACTGCTTCCAATTCACTCCCTAGGCAGCTCACAAATATCACTTTTCAGTTGCTAGTTATTTGTTATATTCTATCAATTCCATAATCTCCATCTTCAGAGTACTCCATCGCTGGTGGTTAACAATGACCTTTATTTATTGCCGCTTAACTAATCCGCCAATCCCGTTGCAGTAGGCTTTGCACAGTTGGAACGACGCCTTCAACTTCTTGTAACCAGATCTCTGCTTATGTGTTTTATAGATTTCAGATAACGCGAGTGCGTGTATTATGTAAATTGTGGTCTCACTGATGGCTACTACATCTATGCCAGTGAACTGAGACCATCTAGAAAGTGACTCTACTTCTGAACTGACCCGGGGATCCGTGTATCCTCTTTTGAGTACAGTTGTTGATCGTAAGAATAGAAGTGAAAAATATCACTTACCTTACTACTGGAGAAGGGAATATAATCCTGTCTTCCCTGCTTGAGGGTTTTCTTGAAAGAACCCCTCCAAAAGATTCTTAATCACTCTGTTTTGGAACATATCCATGAGGACCTCTTTAGCAAAAATCTGCTCAGCAGTTTTAAAGATAAGGTTATAAAACTACCCTACTTTGTTTCATTCTGCATGTCTTGTAATGTATCTCATCATCTCACACTCGTTTCGTTTTTACAACAGTAAAGCTGATGAGAGATGGTTTTTATGTGCTTAGGTTGTTTGTGGTGTTGGTAGTGTTGGTTTTGCAGTTGAATTGCTGCTTCTTTTGGTATTTATGCTGTAATTGTGTTTTATGTATTTTTTTCTGTTATCGCTTTTGTTGTTGGTGCGGTTGGTTACTGATTTGGCTGTTGTTTTTATGGTGGTGGTGTTGGTAATACTGCCATCTGTATGTGTGTGTATGTGTGTATGTGTGTATGTGCGTGCGTGTGTGTGTGGGTGCTTGACATCGCATCTTCATGTATTTAGCTTATAGTGCTTTTCTCATTTGTCAAACATTTTTCTTTTCAGCCTGACGAACACCATTTTCCGAAAGGGATCTCGGAAACGTTTGAGGCTTGGAAGTGAATGGTGTATCTGCACCAGCGAGCGCGTTTGCATTTTGCTGTGCGTGAGGGTACTCACTGCAGGGAGATGTTGTTTGATAGTAGTGGTGAGCTCTGTTATTGTTGTTATTTGGAGATGTACCTTACAGGTGTTACTTCTATTGCTGTTGTAGCGGCGTGCCCAGTTTCTGTGGTATATATATATATATATATATATATATATATATATATATATATATATATATACATCTGTTGGCGAGGCGCGCTACAGACCTAGGCCAGGAACTTTCTGATACCACCTCATACTTTCAAAAGCAGATGCTTTAATTCATGTTGTTCTTGCTATCGATTAACCTGACCTTAGACCTAGTTCTGCAGATCTATGTTCAAATATGACCTGCATCCTCTGAACATAATCACATTTAAACATAAATCTATAGAATGAAGTTTATTTCTCAAATGTCGTGTATCAATAACTACATTATATAACATTATATGCAGTGAAGGCAGATGGCCTAGTGGTTAGGATATTGCACTCATGATCGCTAGATCGTGGGTTCAATTCCCGGACAGGGTGCTGCGTTGTGCTCTTGACCAAAACATTTCATTTCATGTTGCTCCAGTCGGCTCAGCTCTAAATGGGTAAACTTGTGACGGATTTGCAGATTAGCGTACGACGGTGAGATAGTGACTCACGAAAATTACTCGAACGGAAGTCTCGTGAACCATGTTTTGAATTCATTGTTCGAAAGGATAAATAGTACAACCAGTTCTCTGAATCCCGACTGGTTGGGATTAGTTGTTCAACCACGTCGAAGGATATAGCGTGTCCTTTTCAATATAGTTACGGGTGAGATTAGAAAAGATTAGGCTGATATTTTTAGTAGATCAAACGGTCACCAGAAGATCTCTTGTTGATTTGTGTGAAGTAGATAGGCAACAGTATCTATTAAAATGTTTGCGAAGGCAATAAAAGAAACATGTAATTCACTTCCATTTCCATACTAAAATCGAACTAAATAACCTTGGAAGAGTCATGAACGTCACATAATCTAGTTCTTTTCGTCATGAAAATTACGGGACCACCACAACACTCAAGTATAGCTCAAATCACCACGATACTACAGACATGTCTCACAGCAGCAGTGTATAGGTATAAACGTGGAAGTTAGTGTCATACCAGCGTTGAGAAACGAAACCGTAACCCTTTAGTTGAAAGAATTACCACGTAACAACATGGCTTTGCCTCAGCCTGATTTATTTGCATATATATTTATCACCGTGGAGGCGCGTGGCTGAGTGGTTAGGGTGTCAGCACCATGATCGTAAGATTGTGGTTTCGATTCCCGGACCGGGCGACGCGTTGTGTTCTTGAGCAAAACACTTCATTTCACGTTGCTCCAGTTCACTCAGCTGGCGAAAATGAGTAACACTGCGATGGTCTGGCGTCCCGTCCAGCTGGGGAACACATACGCCATTGAAACCGGAAACCGGCCCCATGAGCTTGGCTAGGCTTTAAAAGGGCACATTTATTTATTTATTTATATTTATCAACACAGACTGAGGAATATCAATATAGATTCAAATGTGATTTGATCATGTAACAACATGGCTTTGCCGCGACATGATTTATTTGTATGTATTTTTAGCACAACAGACTGAGGAATGTCAATATAGGTTCAAATGTGATTTGGTCTAAAAGAAGAAAAAATTATACAATCGATTTTCACTTTGGTAATGATAAATGTTCAGTGCATGAAAACATGGGAAGAGCTTTGGCTGAGTGGTTAAGAGTTTTGCTTTGCCTTCATGAGACCTCAGGCTTGATCCCGTTACATGGCATCACGTGCAAAATCCTGTTATCGAAGTTGCAGTCTGACCAAAGCCTTCTGCTTGAATCTAGGTAGACGTAAACTGACGAGGACTCTTTAAGTATAATCTGAAAATCTGTTCCTGTCACACTGGTTCTGCCTGAGGATTACATTGAGGGTACAAGTGTCACTGGAATACTCAACCATCCAAAGGATAATACAATGAGTTGACAGTTCAGCTGACGGAACCCTTATTTTTAAAACAAGTGGAAAATCTTTTAATTATTTATGCAGTCCTACAACCTGCTTCAATTCAATAGTCAATTGTCTGTTCTATATCATAACTAGTTGTCACTCAACAATCGAGTAAAGACTATCACACACGCACGCATACACACGCACACACCCAGGCACACAAAAACAAGCAAAGATACACAGATGCACATTCATTCATACATACATACATACATACATACGGACATATACATACACAATGATACCACGCATATGCACACTGATTCACAGAGTATACACTATGCTACAAGGCAAGGGAGACAATTTTATCAAGTAACATTTGATACTGAAACGAATTTTATGGGGGCTAAAGAAGTCATCTGAATAGCTTTATCAAAGGGAAGATCTGAACCTTACGTAGTTAAAAGGTAACAAATCATTAGACTAATATAGGGATAAAGGGGTCTTTGTTGCAAGCCACAAGATCCTACAGATCACTCAAAAATAAAGTTTCATTGTATGTCACCCATAAAATGGCCTCTCCCAGGTCGCTTGGTCCTGTAGAAATAAAAGCTACATCTTCAGTAATTTGCAGTTGATCGTCTTTAAAAAAAATGGCAAGAAACGTGTATATATATATATAGGATAATGTAATCTTAGATTCATTTAAACTTAAACGAATATATCACCATTTATGCGGCTGGTTACCATTATATAGAACGTTTATCATCATTGATTCCTTATATAAGAAGACAGACTTTTTATTTACGAGGAGGGAGAAAAGATTGTGTGATGTTGATGCATTTCTCAAGAAATTCATAGTGCGATTTACGATCGGTGATCGAAACTAGACCACAGATTCTGTCCGCTGTGATGATCAGTTTACAGTTTTTGCCGCAATGCTGTCATACTAACCGACATTTTACTGAGATGTCCCAAGAGTCCAGCTTTATATTCAAGCAATACTTGCTACGGTATTAGCTCTTTGCGCTAATACAAATAAGTTAAAAACGGAGAGAATTAATTAATTAAACATTTATTCTCGTATAAAAAAAAAGAAGAAAACAAACTTCTATTATGGTCGCTCTCTCTCTCCCCGACCGAATTAGTACTAGCTGTTAAGAATTATTTTCAGGCAGACATTAAATATTGTATTAGGAAAATGAAGCGTCCAAGTTAATTCTAATCAGGAGGGAAAAGAAATAAGCAAACTGTCAAAATGCTCTTTCGTATTCTAACCGATTTGCATTGTTATTTTACAAAAGGTGTCACAGTTATGGCGTCTAACATGAATATTGTAATAAAGTAAGGGGCAAGAGCGAGATGCTTAAGAACATAACGCCTGTTGTAATAGATGAAATTTGCTGAGTTCGCTATTAACTAAATCCACATTACTTGAAATCTAATACAATCACACTTAATACATGTTACACTGCGGCCCCGAGATGAAATGCCATACAATTACAAGCTAACCCGGAGGTCACTCGAGCTACTAGAAATAGTAACCAAATTTCTTTGTTTTATAAAGTGCAAAGAAAAAACATTGAATAATGAAATACTTGATAGTACTTGAAGTATGAGGTGTGAATCATGGACAAAAAAATTAGCTCAATTCATAATGACTGAAGGAGAGAGAGAGAGAGGGGGGGGGAGGAAGGAGAGTGTGGGACAGAGGGATAGAGCTAAATTCAATTAAAGAAAGTGTTACCGATACACACATATACATATTAATATATATGTGTGTATGTTGTTGTATTCCAAAAGCTATAATATTTAGCGTTTAATTTGACGAAAGCTGTTGTCAGCAGGCAATTTAGCTTAATGGTAGAGTATTCAGCCGGAAAATGAGGGTACGGGTTCGAATCCCGTGCCTGTTTGCTAGCAACTTTTTCCGTCTTATAAGGGTAAAATACCAAATCTTTCTAGCTATACTGCCATTCTTTTCTCCTTGTTTCTCTCCTTATTTTTTTCTATGTTCCTTTCAGTTGAAGAGCGTAGGCTCGAAACGTCAAAGACTTTCTCTATTCCCGAGCGTTAAACTAATACATCCATTTGTTATTTACACCACCTGTCTTTGTCTGTTGTTTTTTTCGTAAATTTTCCCATATATATATATATATATATATATATATATATATATATATATATATATATATATATATATATATATATATATATATATATATATATTGAAGGCGCGTGGTCAAGTGGTTAGGCTGTTGCAGTCATGTTCGCTAGATTGTGGGTTTGACTCCCTGACTGGACGGCGCGTTGTTCTTGAGCAAAACACTTCATTTCACAGTGCTCCAATCCTCCTTTCGATCAACAGGAAACGTTGGCCTGCTCACCTAGCCAGCGAGGTAGCGTCATTTGAATGCAAAAACGCATTGTGACCAGCGATGTGTAACAACATCTGATAGCCTGGTCGGTCAAGTGATATATATATATATATATATATATATATATATATATATATATATATATATATATATATGCATGTATGTTAGATGAGGTTCGACGAGATTCTACACCAATAGCTCTGTGTGTTGAATAGAATAGTCAAATTTCTCACATCAATCTCTTTATTGCTGCAGTCTTTTGAACGTCATCAAATTATGATACAACTTAAGAAAGTTGGCTCCACAATATGTAAGATGTCAAACAAGATTATAAAAGTCAGCTGGGAGGTACGTTCCAATTGATGGATATCAGAATGACAAAGACAGTGAATGAAGTAAAAACACTGCATGAAGTAAAAAGAAAGAGTGAGAGACTATTATGGAGCAGGAATTGAAATTACTAAAATGCTGGTCACCGTTTTCTTCCTGGTAAAATTATTTCCGCACCCCCAAAGAAATATATTCGTTTCATTTATACAATGCAAAATATTACTTGCTTGAATGAATTTGACAGGAGAAAAACATTGAAATGTTACACATACCCACACACATACGCAGATACATATATAGGTATATATGTATTTATATACTAATATTATACATACGTATGTATATATTCATATATTTTCACATGTATGTATATATTCATATATATCCACACACACACGCACACAAGCACATACGCACACACGCACGCACACACGCACACGCACACGCACACACGCGCACACACATAACGTTTCTGCTAACGTTCATTCCTTTCAGCAACAAAGCTTTTAAATGTAGATTTGAGTTATTTGCCTTGACTGTTTCCGTTGGTACATTCGGAAATATTTGAAGAAAACTTGTGATGATTTTTGGGGAAATTGGAGAAGAACAAATACGCTTTGTAGACTTTAACAAAATTACTACGATAAGGAGGGGAGATAATTAAAAAAGTTTTATATATTTCGAATAGAAATGTGCGTGCTTATAATAATCCCAGAGCATTTCTTTTCCAGTCGTAGAAAATAAGTTATAGTTGCACAACTTGAATTATTAGCTGTATATATAAGGAAACCATATCAAACACTCACCAATAAAGCTGAAGCCACATGCACATGCAGAAACAGAGTTACATGCTCAATAGATATATTTGGTAGCACAGAGTGCATAATTTACAAGGTTTAAATTATATACAATTCAGCCTGAAAGTGGAATGTATACGCCACATAGGCATGAGGAAGGGAGATTTAAACAAAGATTCTATAATTATACATGCTGGTATAGATATTTAGGGAGAAAGGAATATAACAAAATTTAGCCTATTACCTCTGGCATTTAAATGAAAAAAAATCAACGAAGTATCGAAGTACCTTACCATAATGGAAGCGGAAAACGTGATCTGTGTAGAGCAGTAAAAAGAAACATCTTCAAAATCCTACGCGAGCAAGGCCTGTGTTTAAATACGAGATTAGCAATATTTGAGATATTGCCATAAGTGGAGATGTACGACTGTATGATAAAGAACTGGAAAAGATTGAGAAGTACAAGCCATTAAAGATGAGATTGCACAAATGTGGGCAATGAAGAAAGTAACTGTCATTCCAAAAGTTGTAGGGACATTGAGAGGACTAACAACCAAGTTTGAGAAATTTGTTGGAGAAATTGGGATTGACATGAGAGTAGAACACGCTCAGACACCCGATTTATTGGGGACAGCTAGGATTTCGCAATTCCTACTTGGACAAGTATCGTGAAATAAGACTTTGAGAGATCTTTGGCAACAGGTTGTTGTCCGCTCTTACAGAATTAGCCGGAGCAATTGAAATCGAGTGCTCTGAGAAGTGAAACAATAACAATGATTACCATGATGATCATAATGATAATGTTAATAGTTATCTAAAGACTTCTTCCTGATTTAATAGTTAATATGTATTCACGAAATAACAGTGATTATTATTATTATTTAAGAACGTTCTGACACCTACATTTATTTATTCATTCATTCATTCATTAATCATTATACAAAATCCCGTATTTAATTACTTAATTGTTCAATAAACACTCACTTGAGAAAGTTATCTCTAACTTACTTGTATAATATCTATTTGTCTAACATTAACTAAAAAATTTAAAGAATTCTTCGAGATTTAATGGATCGATGATTCTTCGCTCAGTAATATTTCTAGCACAAGGACAAGGCTTAAAATTCTGCTGGTAGGAGACATTCTTTATTTGATGTCATCGGCTCAGGAAGGCTAAAATACAAGGTCGACTTCAGTAGATTTTCAACACAGAACGTAAACGGCCGTAACCAAATACAGCAAGGCATTTTTCCGACGTTCTAAAGTAGTCACTAAACAATAATAATAACAGTAATAACTATTTACTTAAGAATACTGCAATCCATTAATTGATATAATTATTTATGCGTCATTTAAAGAAACATATTATCCACTGTTCCCTTTAGAACGATCACGTCTATTTATGTACATATATATGCCATAATATTCTTTCCTTCTAATTTTGGTACAAAGCTAACAATTTTGAAGGAAGCCAATTACAACGACCCCAATAATTACTTGTTATTTATTTTATAGGCCTCGAAAGGATAAAAGGCGAAGTCAAATTCCAACGCCTGGACAAGAAAACTACTAACAACTAAGAACATTCACCACCCAAAAGCAGACGTTGATCGACTGTACCTACCTAGGAGTAATGGGAGAAGAGAAATGATGCAGGTAAAACTGTACTATAAGACCTCCATAATAGCAATGAACAAGTACTTATCCAGTGCAGAGGACTGGATGCTGCGGCTTTTGTGCAAACACGCAAGCAAAAAAAAAAAAAAAAAAATGACATTCTATTTGTCAAGGAAGCTTGCAATTTCGTAAGGGAACTCGGCAGTAACTTTGAATTAAATGAAGAACCTGAAACCACTGCCGCCAAACAAACAAAACGGATCAAACAGACTGCAAAAAAGAACTGGCAGAAACAAATTGAGTAGCGGTGGACCCAGAAGCCTCCGCATGGAGAGTATATACTTCGAAGTCGAAATGCTGATGTAGATCAAGCAACAACCCACCAGTGGCTGAGAAGCTCAGTGAAAGCAGAGACTGAAGGTTTCATATCGGTGGCACAAGATCAAAGCTTGCTTACCAAAAACTACCAGGCTAACGTTCTTCAAAACTGTTCTGACCCTAAATGTAGATTCTGCGATACATTTGATAAAACAATAGACCATCTCGTCTCAGGATGTCCTGTGCTGATACCAAACGAATTCAAAAATCACCATGATAGGGGAAGACAGTATTTACATAGGAACATATGTAAGGAAGACGGAGGAAAAAATCGCAAACAATCCACACATATAGCACACAATAAACTAGATACAATAATAAAAGAAAAAAAAAGACAAGCAAGAAAAGACAAGGAAGATACATGACTCTAAAGAAAAACAATCAATGTATTTCATAACAAACACAATTCTATGTCACTAAAACAATATGTAACACGCTTCTGAGGAATGTCGAGGTGTACCAGTTGGTACAGTAGAAACACGCATGAAACTGTTGAAAACACAAAAATAGTAACAATAATTGTTTCTCACTTTGATACAAGGACTAATGTAGAGAGGCACAACAAATACTACAAGACATTGTTTTAACGACTCTTTACTGATTCTGTCACTCTGTTGCCCTGTTATGATAATAATGGTTTCTGCATTGAGTACAAGGCCAAACATTTTGAAGAGAGGCTGCTAATCAATTATACTGATTCCAGAACTTGGCCAGTACTTTATTTTCTGGAGTCTGATGGGATAAAAGATAAAGTTGATCTCTGCAGATTTGAAATCAGGACGTGAAGAGCCAGAAAAAAATAACGCAATGTATTCTTTTTCGATGGTCTAATGACTGTACCAATCCCTCGACTAGTGATGGTAATAATGATTTAAAATTTTGGCGCAAGGCCAGCAATTTCCGGGGAGAGATAAGTCGATTAAATCGACCTCAATGTTCTACTGGTACTTACTTTATCGACCACGAAAGGATGAAAGGCAAATCCGGGTGAATCCGGGTGAATCCGGGTGAAACTTGAAATCAAAATGTAAAGAAGGATGAAATATTGCAAAGCAATTTTGCCCAGCGTGTCATCGATTCTGTTAGCTCGCCGCCTTATTGATGGTAATAATTCTGTCTAATAAGGCGGCGAGTTAGTAGAATCGTTAGCATGCGGGACAAAATGCTTAGCGGTATTTCGTCTGTCTTTATGTTCTGAGTTCAATACTGCTGAGGTCGCCCTTGCCTGGGGTCGATGAAATAAGTGCCAGTCAAATACTGGGATCGATGTAAATGACTAACCTTCCCCCACCCCAGATTTCGGGCCTTGCGTCTATAGTAAAAAGAATAAAAATATTACGTGAGTGAGCTGGCAGAGTCGTTTTCACGTCAGTGAAAATGCTTAATGGCATTTCTTCCGGTTTTATGTTCTGAGTTCAAATATCACCGAAATAGACTTTGTCTTCCATCCTTTCGGTGTCGTTAAAATAAAATACCAGCCAAGTACTAGAGACGATATATTCGATTTGACACCCTCCCTTCAAAATTGCTAGCCTTGTATCAAAGTTACAAAGAATTGTTAAAAAACATGCTGATTAATAATCTGGTAATCTCTTTATAAATATTGATGGACATCAGTTCGTAGACTTCTGTGTCAATTTCATTGTAATTCTCGTTGTAAATCTTGTGGTAAATCTTTATGTATTGTACATTGTGAGGTCTTGTGTTTGTTGCAGAATAAGGTTCCCTTTCCTGACCCTTTGATGCCACCTTCGTAGAATATTACAAGAAGGCAACAACAAGCGGTTGGGAAAGAAGTCCATATAGCAAAGGAAAACAACTCCATGTTGTTGAACTCACAGATAAACTGGCATCACTTCAGGATAAGTTTACGAATAAACATCTTTCCTTCTTGCGCCGTCGAGGATTATCCTTGAGAGGGTTTTCGTTGAAGTTTCCATTAAAAGATTAATTCTGAAAGAAAATCAATTCCTTGTGTTTGCAGTCTTCCATAATCTCTTGCCGAACCAATGAGGGAAGGGAGGCCCCTATGAGGTAACTCGACCTGCTAGAAATAGCAACAGAATCTCACCAAATCACACATAGTCATTTAAAAATAAATAAGTTTACATTTGATAATGTAGTACTAGATATACTGCGTTGAAAAGATATGGAATTGACGAGGATGGAGAGACTTTCATCCATTGGTCCGCCCGATCAGGGTCAGTCTATGAAGTGAAAAAAATAATATCAGTCTTCTATATCCAGACAATCAGGTCAGCGTGATGGTCGTTATCGGTGCCTAGTCTACACTTGTTACAGAAGAATAAGTTCCTTGTTGATTATAGGCCAAAATCTCTGGGATTAGCAATTTATAATTAGTAATAGCATTGTTGTGGAGGCACGTGGCTTAGTGGTTAGGGTGTCAGCATCATGATCGTAAGATTGTGGTTTCGATTCCTAAACCGGGCGACGCGTTGCGTTCTTGAGCAAAACACTTCATTTCATGTTGCTCCAGTCCACTCAGCTGGTAAAAATGAGTAACGCTGCGATGGTCTGGCGTCCCGTCCAGCTGGAGAAACCGCCATTGAAACCGGAAACCGGCCCCATGAGCTTGGCTAGGCTTTAAAAGGGCGCATTTACTGTTTTTTTAAAAAATGCTATTGTTAGGAAATGTTCTTTGACTGTTAATATTTGTTTTCAGTTTTCTTTTGGATATTTAAATTTTGATCATGTAAATTATATTTCTTGCCTTCCAGTTTTCTTTCGGCATTATTTGTAACACTTGCAACACACACACACGAACACACGTTCCCTACCTCCATGTTATCTTTTGCAATATATGTATATATATATATATATATATATATATATATATATATATATATATATATATATATATATATATATACATATGTATGTATGTATGTATATGTATATATATATATGTATATATATTATATATATATATATGTATAAATATGTATATATATGTCTATAATATATATATATATATATATATATATATATATATATATATATATATATATATATATATATACACACACACACGCGCGCACACGCATGGATATATACATATATTTATATGCATATCCAAATTCAATATGCACATATGCAGACGCAAACATACACACACAAACGCGCGCACACACACACACGCACACACACACACACACACACACACACACACACACACACACACACACACACACACACACACACACACACACAAACAAAAAATATATATATACACATACAAATATAAAAACAAAATGACCAACGATGACAAGTAAATTTCACCGTTAGAAGCGTTAAATTAGCCTCATAAAACATAAAAATCTAGTCCTTCCCTTCAGAAACACACGCCTTTATATTTATCGTTGATATAACATTACATTTTATTTCCATATTAAAGTAGCGATGACGTTAATTAAAGAAGAATTAATGTATTACACCGGACATTAAAAGAAAAATTAATTAATTTTAAATATGTGATGAGAGGAAAAAAGAAACAAGCGAAATAAAAAATATTAGTGACTAATATATTATTTTAATTTTTCGGCAAGTACGGGAGATAACTCCGGATATATTGCACTCTCATTCTGACCTCATCAGTAAAGTGTAACCTGTATCGTAATTGTCCAAGCAGCGATGAAATAGTTATTAGGTGAATGTATAGGATTTGTTGAAGAAAGAAAATAAGGCTCATTAGGGAATAAATAGTTCAGAAGCGCAATTAACATGAAAAACGAGCAATTAAGTTAGAAATTAAGATATTATGTTAACATAATTTATTTATGCATTTAATGTTGGTAGCATTAAAGAAATGCTAATTAGAAATATGAAAGGCGGCGAGCTGGCAGAAACGATAGCACGCCGGGCGAAATGCTAAGCGGTATTTCGTCAGCCGTTACGTTCTGAGTTCAAATTCCGCCGAGGTCGACTTTGCCTTTCATCCTTTCGGGGTCGATTAAATAAGTACCAGTTATATACTGGGGTCGATATAATCGACTTAATCTGTTTGTATGTCCTTGTTTGTCCCCTCTGTGTGTAGCCCCTTGTGGGCAGTAAAGAAATAAGAAATATGAAACGAGACAAAAGTCACCAATTCATACAATTAGCAGATGGCGCCTCTGAATATTTTAGAGAACAGTGCCAATAACATTTCATTCCAATTATATATATGTTGTAAAAAAGCTGTTGCGGGCAAACTTCTCCACTGTTCATTTGCATAAAATTCTACAAATAGATTCGCATCAACTCACCCACTTATATTTATTCGTATTCATTTTTGAGTTTTTACACAGACAAAAAGCAACAAATTTGAAGGGTGGAGAGAGAGTATGTAGCTAATGAGATCAATCACTCGTATATAACTGGTATGTATTTTCGCGACATTAGAAAATAAAGTCAATTTTGCCGGAGTTTGAATTTATTCGAGTTTAAAGGGACGTGTTCAGACCCTCTACGCGGCACTTTGGGCTAGTGTCTTATACTAAAACCTATGATCGACCAATGCTGTGTGAATGAATTTGATAGAAGGAAACTAGTCAGGCTCATGGACCCGGTTTCCCGGTTTCTATGGCGTATGTCTTCCCCCACCCCAGCTGGGCGGGACTCCAGTCCATCGCAGCGTTACTAAAAAAAACAGGGAAAGAAAGTTGGGGTGAAAGAGTACAGCAGGGGTCGCCACCACCCCCTGCCGGAGCCACGTGGAGCTTTAGGTGTTTTCGCTTAATAAACACTCACAACGCCCGGTCTGGAAATCGAAACCGCGATCCTCCGACCGCAAGTCCGCTGCCTTAACCACTGGGCCATTGCGCCTCCACTATTAAACTTATACATACATAGATATATCTAAACGTATCTATATAATAATGTAGCAGAAACTCGTCGAGGAGCTTTCTAAGCACGTTATGATATCACCAAAGTAACATCAAATTATCTATCTATCTATCTATCTATCTATCTATCTATCTATCTATCTATCTATGTACGTGGGGTGCTGAAAAGTTCTTGGCTTTAAGGGTGTCGCGAAAAGCCTGGCTGGAGGTCTAACCTTGCGAGTTCTTTAACATGGCTTAGAAAAATTGAAAGAACGCTGTGTGTGTGAATCTGACAGGAGGACATGTTAAATAAAATCATAATTAACTGATCTTTCTGTATTTTCTTGTACCTAAAGCCAGGAACTTTTCAGCACCCCTCTTATGTGTGTCTATCTATCTATCTATCTATCTATCTATCTATCTATCTATCTATCTATCTATCTATCTATCTATCTATCTAGTTATCTATCTGTCTGTTGGTCTGTCTGTCTGTCTGTCTGTCTATAAAGGGAAAGAGTGTTTGCCCAGTACGCCAACGATTCTGAAAATCGCTGCAACGGAAAGGAATAAACATCCTCCCCATACACATATACACATTATATATATTTATATATGCACATGCATATACGTAATATATAGGTATATGTTGCCGTACGCGCATGCGTAAAAGAATATCTACTTTCATATAAGTGAACGTGTGTGTGTGTATATGTGTGTGTGTGTTTGTCAGTGTAAACGAAACGGCCGCCATATATGTTATACTTTAGTCAGTGTTACGGGCACTGTCCCTCCCTTCCAACCCAAGGCATACAATTGTATCTTTTGTGTAAAACAAAAACCTACGTCATCATTGTAGCTATCGATATTTAATCAGATAACGTTGCTATGGTAACATCAGCCAGAATGATGCGTTGGTCACACATTTTTACCATTTCCTTATAAATACTCTATGACAAAAGCAACGCTACGTCCATTCCTGTTATCAGTTACCGATATCTCTCACTCTTCCCCATCACTCTCCCTCCCTTCTTCCCTCTTCCCTCTTCCTCCCCCAATCTCTCTCCTTTGGTCCCACGCTTCTGTTTTTCCCTTTCTCACCTCACCCTCTTTGTCTATATTTTTCTTTGTTTTTCGTTTTCTCCCTTCTTCCTTGTTTCGTCATACATTATATATATATATGTATATATATATATATATGCAAATATATATATGTGTGTGTGTGTGTATCTGTGTGTCTGTGTGTGTGTATGTGTGTGTGTATGTACATATATACATGTATATGTATATATATATATATATATATATGTATATATATATATATATATATATATATATATATATATATATGTATATATATATACATGTATATATATATACATATATATATGTATATCTATATATATACACACACATATATATATGTGTATGTATATATATGTATATGCGCGTGTATATATATATGTATGTATATACATATATGGATATATATGTATGTGGTATGTATGTATCGCTTTCTACTACAATTACTACTACTACTACTACTACTACTACTACTACTACTACTACTACTACTACTACTACTATTACTACTACAACTACTACTACATCAAATGGCAGTAAGAACATCAACAATACTATTTTCTTTTATTGACCACAAAAGCTTAATTTTTTTCCTAATTTAAATCAGCAATATCGAATGAAAAGTGTTAATCGATATCTTCGGGTCAGTACATGACTGGTACTTTGTTATATTGACCCTGGAGATCTGAAAAGCAAAGTTTCCTCGGTAGGATTTCAGCTCACAATGTAAAGAACCGGAAGAATTACTGCAAAGCATATTTTTTTTTTTATGAATGCCTTAAGATTCTTTCAATCCACAACCCTATAATATCTTGGTAATAATAATTTTTTTTCTGATTTAGGCACAAGGGTAGCAGTTTTGAAAGGGATGATTTAGGCACAAGGGATGATTTAGGTACAGGGGTAGCAGTTTTGGAAGTTGATACTTTCGATTCCAATATTTGATTTCTACTTTATTTTATCGATCCTGGTGGGATGAAACCCAAAACTGACTCAGTAAAAAACCGGTGGAATGCCGTAAGGTATTTTGTGCGGCGCTCTAACAATTCAGCCAGCCTGATTTGTTGTAGTAGTAGTAGTAGTGGTGGTGGTGGTATTGGTGGTGGTGGTGGTCTCGATGATGATAATAATAATGATAATAATAATAATAATAATAATAATAATAATAATAATATCAAACCCAGTCCTACATAAACTAGAAAAATGAATTAGACTGATATGTTTATTTTGAACCTGTGGAAGGTACACGAGATGCCAAAATATAGTTCAACTACAAATAAATAACTGTTGCTTTCGAGTCGCGGTTTTCGTCATTAAGTTTGCCTTGGTGATGGATTATGTCAGCCAAGTTTACCTTAGTGATGGTTTGTGTCAATCGTATACAAGTAAATAACTCTTCTCTCTATATCTATAAAAACTTCTGTTGAGTTACTTCAGTCCTACATAAACTAATAATAATAATAATAATAATAATAATAATAATAATAATAATAATAATAATAATAATAATAATAAATAATAATAATAATGATGATAATAATAATATAAAAACGGACACAATACAATAGCGGGAAGAGTTTGTACATTCCCAACTGAAGAAAAGAACAGAAAATACTGCACATACCCAGCAACACGGATGTGTAGTAGGTGTTACAGTAGAAATTTGTCTGAAACTACCAAATGTTGAACAATTATACCATAATAATGATAATAATAATAATCATAATAATAATAATAATAATAATAATAATAATAATAATAATAATAATAATAATAATAATAATAATAGGTGCCCTGGGAATGACAGCGAAACGGGCTGATTACTACCTAGCTCAGATACCAGGAAACCCCAAAATGGCTGAAGTTCAAAAGATAGTGCTCATGGGAACTGCCAATATCCTACGTAAAATACTGTCTATGTGATTTCAAATTTTAAAACAAACACATAATTTTCTTATGGTTTCTTAAACATTCTCTAGAACAACACTATGTACAAATCGAAGTATATGGTACCCTAGGCATAACACCTACATGAACTTCTAACTTGTTGTCTCTTGAGGTCTCTGGGTGAGACTTGGATCCAACTTGTACAAATGCAAAGCAAAAGTCAAACATAAAATAATAATAACAATAGTAACCTTTTCTACTAAAGGCGCAAGGCCTGAAATTTTTTGGGGAGGGGGCTAGTCGATTATATCAAACCCAGTGCGTAACTGGTACTTAATTTATCGACCCCGAAAGGATGAAAGGCAAAGAAGACTTCAGTGGAATTTGAACTTAGAATGTAAAGTCAGATGAAAAACCGCTAAGCATTTTGCCTGGCGTGTTAACGATGATGATGATAACAACAACAACAACAACAACAACAACAGCAGCAACAACAACAACTTTAATAATAATAATAATAATAATAATAATAATAATAATAATAATAATAATAATAATAATAATAATAATGATAATAATAATAATAATAATAATAATAATATTAATAATAATAATAATAATAATAATAATAATAATAATAATAATAATAATAATAATAATAATTCTGATCTTAACTGATTGGAAGTATTATCATGTACATGTTTTGTCTTGATATAAAAGTTGGGCTACAGCAAATATTCTGTTCAATATAAACGGTTTACTTGTCAGACAAACACATAACAAAAACACCAGGACTTACAAATATATATAACATACAGAAAACTGCACTACTGGGCACTGCACACATCCTACGCAAAACACTTTCAATACAGTAACCATAAGAGCAACACAGCAAACCACAGCACATACCCAAGGTACACAGAGCCGCGTTCGGTAGTGAAGTGAAAGCACGCTATAAAAACAAAACTACTGAACAATAATAATAATAATAATAATAATAATAATAATAATAATAATAATAATAATAATAATAATAATTGTATCATAGGTTGAAGAAGGGTGTAAATAGTGGTACAGAAGGATAAGATCGCCTTATTACTTAAATGGAAGTGTTTGCCATATTCAGCAATCATTGTTCAAAACCATGGAAAACTTCAAGGACATAAAGACTTGAAGGAACTACATATAATAATAATGAAAATGGAGGTTCACCAAGAGAAATTAGAGGCAAATTTCTCTCAAATCACACCCTGGTAATGATGTTGGTGATGATAATGATGACGGTGATGATGATGGTGGTGTTGGTGGTGGTAGTGGTGGTAGTGGTGGTGATGATGATGATGATGATGATGATGATGATGATGATGATGATGGTGTTGATGATGATGATGATAATGGTAGCTGTGGTGGTGGTGATGATAATGATTATGATGATGATGATAATGGTGGCAGTGGTGGTGGTGGTGGTGTTGGTGTCGATGATGATGGTGGTGGTGGTGGTGGTGATGGTGGTGGTGATGGTGGTGGTGGTAGCGATAATGATGGCAGTGGTGACGGTGATGCTGATGCTGATGGTGGTGGTGGTGAGGGTGATAATGATGGTGGTGGTGGTGGTAGTGGTGGTAGTAGTGGAAGTGATAATGGTAGTGACGACGATGATGATGCTGATGATTACCGTGGTGATGGTGGTATTTATATTGGGAGGCCTTCTCTGTTTGATTGGTTAGTGTTTGCAGAAAGGATGAGATTGTTGTGTCTGTGGTATTTGCATTTTCCCGACAGATGACAGTCAAAAATCGATAGAATTGGAAAGTTGTATGGTGGTATTGATAGTGTTGTTATTGCAACTATTATTGGGGCTGTTTTTGTTGTTGCTATTCTTGTTGTGGTTTAGCCCGTGATCAGCTTCAATCAAGCAGACCTGTGATCAAAGAAATTCCAGTTGTGTAGCAGAACTGCATTTTCCACTGTAGCGTTTTCGTCAGGTGTGTGTTAAAGGAAATCTAGTTGCTATTTCTAGTAGGTCAGGTTCTCATTGGGAGCTATCTCATTGAAACATTTTTGTTGTTGGTGGTAGTGGTGGATGGTATTGAAGCTATCGAGTTAATGTTATCGGGAACAGTCTTGGAGACTGAAGGTTAGTGGCAGGTATGTTTTTTTTTTTTTGTTTTTAGTAAAATTGGGTCAAAAAATATTTTTTGAAGATTTTTGTTCTTTCTTGATATTCAATTAAGATCATTTGCTATAAACCTTCCTAAACAAGTCTTGAAAGCTGAACAGAAAATACACACACCAGACCTGTGTCATTTCTACTTTTATTTCCACCACAACCACTCACCACCTCAAAACACTACGACTAATGTCAGGTATATAGACACACACACACACACACACACACACACACACACACACACACACACACACACACACACACACACACACACACACACACATACACACACACAAAAGGAGCAGTAAATGGGGAAATCACCGTAGAGGAAAGTACTACCAAAAGAAACGAAAATGATTCAGTGTTGGTTTTTTAATATGAATTGGAGCGATTTTGACGACATGTTTGACAATAATAACGGAGTCCAATTGGAAAGAAGAATGAAGAACAGGCAAGGAGAAATTTACTTAACGAGGAGAGGGGAAAGTTTTGGATGCCCTCGAAGGATGAAGTGAAAATGGCTCTAACCGATGTTTTGGAAAATATCTTTTCTGTTGCGAGAAACGGTGCCTACCTACTTTCGGAAATCGGGGGTGGAGACAAAAGACAAGCAGTGGTTGTAAGATATAGACTCACCCATTAAATTGTACTGGAGTACATGAGCCAAAACCAACGTGTAAGGGGTGTTAGAAACGATATTGATCTTTAGGTTCCTTGTCATCTTTGTAGCACAATAAAGGTGGGTGGTAAGAAATGAGATAATGAAGAACGGTATATAGTCTGGGCGGTAGAGATTAGCAGGGATTTAGAAGCCTTTGTGGACATTCATGATTGAAGGAACATTCTGGAGCAGCGCTATGTCATGTGTACAGAAGCACGAGAATGAAACTGTTTATTGGCAGAATCGGAAGGGCGTTGGAAAAAAATGCTATGTGGCATTTTTCCTGCTCTTTATGCTCTGTGTTCGAAAGTCGTCGGGGTTAACTTAACCGTTCATTCCTTCGGTTTCGATAAAATAAAGTACCATTCAAACATTGAGGACAATGGTATCGACTACTTACCCTCCTCTTAAATTTGTTGGCCTTGTGCCTATGTAAGAAACCATTATTATTATCATCATCATCATCATCATCATCATCATCATTGTCATCATCATCATTGTCATCATCATCATTATTATTATTGTTATTAGTTGTAGTAGTAGTAGTAGTAGTAGTAGTAGTAGTAGTAGTAGTAGCAGTCGGAGGAAGAGGAGTTGTGGGGGATTGGTGGTGAGAAGCGTTAAGGACTACATGCGTAACTGGGTTTAGCTTTGTCTTCTGTAGAGATAGTAATAAGAATGATAAGGACGAGATGATAGTGGTGTGGGTTTCTATTGTGGCGGGAAAGCTGTCGTCGTAGGAGCAGGGACGGTGATGACTGTGTGGGTGGCTGAGGTATAGGTGATGGCGGGGATGTTGGTGGTAACAATGTGACGACAGAACTGTAGGATTGGTGATAGTGATTGGGGTAGTGATCGTGGGGATGGTGGTGATAGTAATGGTGGTGGTGGTGGTGGTGGTGGCGATGGTGGTTGTGGTGGAGATGTTGTGTGGTAGTGGTGGACGTTGTGGTTGTGGTTGTGGTGGTGGTATGGGGTAGTGGTGGACGTTGTGGTTGTGGTGGTAGTGGTGGTGGTGGTGCAAGCATATGCAATGCATCTGTGCAACAGTGTGGGCAGTGCTCAGTGAATGCATTGTCTGTATGTGCTTCTGCGCATGCGTATCTGTATGTATGCATGTGCGTTTAAAAATATATGTAAGTACGTTTATGCGAACATATCCATGTGTGTGTGTGTATTATTTCTTTACTACTCACAAGGGGCTACACGCAGAGGGGACAAACAAGGACAGACAAACGGATTAAGTCGATTATATCGACCCCAGTGCGTAACTGGTACTTATTTAATCGACCCCGAAAGGATGAAGGGCAAAGTCGACCTCGGTGGAATTTGAACTCAGAACGTAGCGGCAGACGAAATACCGCTAAGCATTTCGCCCACCGTGCTAACGTTTCTGCCAGCTCACCGCCGTGTGTGTGCGTGTGTGCTTGTATATGTGTGCATGTGTATATGTGTGCATATAGGTTTGTTTGTTTGTTTGTGTGTATGTGTGTATGTGTGTGTGAGTGTGTGCGTGCGTGCGCGCGCATGTGCAAGTGCTGAAGGCAGTAAAAGCCAAAGGAAGTTTAATCTGTGTCCGATGAAGAAGCATCGAAGGTGTCCGAGCGGACGGGTGTGGAAAATACGGTGAGTGATAGTTATAGTTGCTATAGTGATAGTATACCATCAAAGTCAACCTCATTAATCATATCTCTAATCTCTTGTTCGGTCGGATTCTGACCCAGGGAACGCAGCACGGTCCCTAGTTCCCTAGCGGTAATCTTCCCATCTTTATCTCGGTCAAACATGGTGAACGCCTCCCGATATTCTGAAAGGGAAAAGAAGAAGAAAATATATAAAATCACAAAAAGAATATTTATTTCAAATTTTGGCTCAAGGTTAACAATTTTAGGGGATGGGGTAAGTGGATTACGTCCACTCCAGTGCTGAACTGGTACTTATTTTATCAATCCCGAATGGCAAAGATGAAAGGTATATTTGACCTTGGAGGAATTTGAATTTAATGTGCAAAGATAGAAGAAACGCGGCTAAGCATTTCTCCCGGTGTGTTAACGATTCTGCCAGCTCACCGCAATAAGAATATTCATTTCTACTCTAGGCACAAGGTACGAAATTTTTGGGGAGAGGCCCAGTCGATTAGATCGACCTCAGAACGCAACTGATACTTGATTTCTCGACCCCGAAAGGATGAAAGGCCAAGTCGACTTCGGCGGAATTTGAACTCAGAACGTAAAGACAGACGAAATACCGCTAAGCATTTCGCCCGGTGGGCTAACTATTTTGCCAGCTCACCGCCTTAATCACAATAAGAATATTCTTTCCACTCTAGGTACAAGGCCTGAAATTTGGGGGGAATGGGGCAGTTGATTAGATCGACTCCAGTACGCAAGTGATACTTAATTTATTGACCCCAAAAGGATAAAAGGCAAAGTGGACCTGGGCGGAATTTGAACTCAGAACGTAGAGACAGAAGAAATACTTATAAGCATTTCGTCCAGCGTGCTAAAGCATCTGCCAACTCGCCGCCTTTAAGTGATAGATATATTGATAGATAAAGAGTAAGACAGACAGTCAGAGTTTAGTTAATTGACAGGAACATTAGAGCGTCAGAAAAACTATATTGTAATATTTTGGTGCATCAACCTGCGTTCTGAGTTCATATCCTACCGAAACAGACTTTGCTTTGAATGATTCCAAGTTCGATGAAATGAAGCACAAATCAAGCAACACGATCGAAGTAGTCGACTAACTCCTTCCTATCAAAATCACTGGCCTCGTATCTAAATTACGAACAGTAAGTGATGGATCGGCAGACTTATAGGAAACTCAGAAAAAATTACTTTCAGCGTTTATTCTATAAGTTGTGAGTTCAAATTTAGCCGAAGTCAGCTTCACTTTTCATTTTTTCAGGATCGATTAAATATTCTACCACTTAAGTACTCGGGTCAATGCAATCGACTACCACTCGCTCATCAAAATTACTGGCCTTGTAACTAAATAAGAAATAATTTTTTACAGTTAGCTGGCACAAATGGCTGAGAGTCAGACGAAAATATTTAGCAACATTTCTTCCGACTCTACAAAGTCTGAGTTCATATCCCGCTGAGATCAACTTTTCTTTCATCTTTTCGGGAGTCGAAAAATAAGAGAGGTAATTTTTATTTCATCTTTTGTACAGCGAGGGGCTGGGGAGAAAAGCAGTGCCCCTAACACGTAACTGGGCTTCCTAGACTGGTACGAAGGATAGAAGTAGGAAGGTATCGTCAAATAGGGAACCTGGTCCCAATGCATGCAACGAAGTGAACTTCCCTAAAGGCTGTTGTTAAATCGGATGACGAATTAAACTTATCAAGTAGGCCTCGGTGTGGATTGAACTCGGAACTCACAGAGGCCCGATAATAGCGCAACCATGATCTTACAGCTCTGAAATTAAAAGATATTGGATTGATACGCTTTTTATGAAAGACAAAGTGACATCATTAAGAATTGAACTCGGAGGGTAGAGTGTCAGAGCAATTAACACGAAGCATTCTGTCTGATATCTTACTACTCTGTCAATTCGCTGCGGTTAACTTGTGTTCTGTGAATTCATCTCTAAGTGGGACAGGCAAAATATCTCAAACATTTCAGTAATATTGGTTTAAAATTTTGGCACAGGGCCAGAAATTTGGGGGAAGGGGCTAGTCGATTACATTGACCCCCCCAGTGCTTAACTGGTAATTATTTTATCGTCATCTAAAGGATAAAAGGCAAAGGCGACCTTGGAGGTATTTGAACTCAGAGTGTAGCGATGGAAGAAATGTCTTTAAACATTTTTTCTGACATGCTAACGATTCTATCAGCTCGCCCCTAATATATATAAATATTGGTTTCAAATTTTGGCAGAAGGCCAGCAGTATCAGGGAAGGGGAAACATCTATTACATCGACCCCACTGCTCAACTGGTACTTATCTTATCGACCCCGAAAGAAATGAAAGCAAAGTCTACGTTGGTGGCTTTTGAACTCAGTACGTAAAGACGGACGAAATGCCGCTATGCTTTTCGTTCGGTGTGCTATCGATTTTGCCAACTCGCAGTTATAAAACATCTCGAAATTGATTTCAAATTTTGGCACAAAGCCACAAAGCTCGGGTAAGGACGTAGGTCGATTTCATCACCCTCAGTGATTACGTGGTACTTATTTTATCCACCCTTAGAGGATGAAAGGCAAACTCGACCTCGATGGAATTTAAACTCAGAACATTATGTCAAACGAAAGCCCCCTAAACATTTTGCCCGGTGTGCTAACAATTTTGCCAGCTCGCCGCCTTAAAACATTTCTAAATCTTAGCATGTAACACTTTACAGTTGCTGTTATCAGAATTCTATTCTCCTGTCTTTGTTGTTTCACTTTGAAACCAGCCACATCTATCGACGAATATTTCAAAGACTATAATAACTGACATGCATACCGATACTCATACATGTATGCATACACTCACCCTAGCATGCTTGCAATATAATATAATAATATTCGTTTGCACGCTTCCATTCATAGGTGCACTTACTCCATGCATATAACACATCCCCATTCAAAGATTTACAGATCAGTGTATAGAATGAACTTATCACGTATGTATATATATATATATATATATATATATATATATATATATATATATATATATATATATATATATATAAGGATAACATTTTATCAAAGTATTTTATCAGTGGCTAGCATATAAAAAATACCTTTTAAGGTGAAAATTATAAATACGATTCTATTTTCTTTTTCTTTTTGCCCTTATC
>NC_142931.1:125192594-125200094 GCF_046866305.1 Octopus bimaculoides
CAAACAAAGACATTCAAACACACACACACACACACACACACACACACATATATATATATATATACATATATACGACAGGCTTCTTTCACTTTCCGTCTACCAAATCCACTCACAAGGCTTTGGTCGGCCCGAGGCTATAGTAGAAGACAC
This sequence comes from Octopus bimaculoides, assembly GCF_046866305.1. NCBI lineage: Eukaryota > Metazoa > Mollusca > Cephalopoda > Octopoda > Octopodidae > Octopus > Octopus bimaculoides. The sequence goes on from NC_142931.1 coordinate 125,192,745, forward strand.
TTGCCCAAGGTGCCACGCAGTGGGACTGAAACCAGAACCATGTGGTTGGTAAGCGAGCTACTTACCACACAGCCACTCCTGCGCCTGTTTGTTAAACGTACTCATATAATTGTATTTACAACTTCTATTAGTGGAACAGTGAAGATTTGTAAGACGTTGAAAAAATTCTCTATCTGACTTTCTTTGGGCGAACAAACGCACACACATTTGGGTGCATGCACCGAGAGTTCAACCAATGCACTAACTCAACCACATATTTATGAACACCAGGAACCCTATTCACTCGAAAATGTCTTGTCGCTTTGTTAGCGACTGGCTTGAACTCTCTAAAGAAGCGTCACAACCGGATGCAGTTTAAAGGCATACCCAGGACATTCATACATATCGAGCAGAGGTCGACAATGCCTGTGCTGAGTTTTAGGTCCAATGAGGCTTGCACAACACCTCATAGACCCTTTCCACTTTATTGACATTATTCAGAGACAAGCCGGAGCAAGATGTCTGGTGCCAATATAAGTCGCAGGTTCAGGGATGTGGGAGCGCCGTAATCTCTAGCACAAACCAAAGATCCCAAAAATGTCCAATGCCATTCCCTGCATACTTGGTTTTATATCAGAGTGACCTTCTCCTAGAGACATGCTTCAACAAAAGCTGAGGAGCGCCTCACTCCCAGTGGTCTTTCAGCACGCCGGACACCATCCCGGAATTTCTATACATACATACATACATACATACATACATACATACATACATACATACATACTGTGAAAACCTCAATAAAATAGACCGAGAATAATGATTTGGGATAGAGAAGAGAAACTGTGTACACGTGTGGAAATCAGCTGTCCAGCAGATGTTAACATAAAACTGAAGAATAGTGAAATAGAGAATACCTACGCTGAACTATTGAGTAATCTGAAGTTACTCTATCTAGAGTACAGGTTCAGGTTTATTCTTGTTATTATTGGGGCACTTGGATATGCAACACACTGCCTTAAGAAATTCTCAAAACCTGCAGACTACAGATCCAAGCCATCACTGGAACTGTAAAAATCTGTAAAACTTTCCTGAAGTTTATCACTTAAGTATAGACATGCAACTATATACATGAGAAGACATACGTAAAGCAAAACGTAAAAATCTGCACATATGCTTAGATACACAACAAAAATATCCTGTTGATATTGTTCAAATTCCAATGAAAGAGACTTGGATCTAGGTTGAACCAGTCTCCATATTGTATATCATTATAATTATTGGTATTATACACTCCAGATAATATTACCATCCAGAGAAGCGAACATGGAAATACCTATCGGAGGAATTTACAGCGTGAGTGACAACGAATAGTAGTCATAGACGTTAAATACTAATCGATGCGGTTAGCCGTAACCTGAAGCATAAAGGGGAACCACCACGGTATCCGCACGGATAATATATCCCTCCAAATTCACATTAATATATATATATATATATATATATATATATATATATATATATATATATATATATATATATATATGTGTGTGTGTGTGTGTGTGTGTGTGCATACCAAATCTACTTACAAGGCTTGGGTTGGTTCGGGTCTATAGCGGAAAACACTTATCGAAGGAGCAGCGCTGTGACTGGAACCACGGCCATGTAGTTGAGAAGCAAGCTTATTTACCATACAGTTACACCTGCTACACACACACACACACACACACACACACACACACACACACACACACACACAAATAAATACATGGTGATTACTCAGATGTATTTGCAACTTGCAACGGAATTTGCCATAATTTTTAGAATTAAGAACTTATAAAGTTACGATGTTCGTGCTCGTCTCTAGTGAATGAAGCAAAATAGAACTTCTGCAATGTTTGATATCGAGAGAATTTTGCAACGGGATATAGTTTGATTTCGCCAGGGGAAATTCGCTATTGCCACTCCCTCGCCCTCTCTTTCTTCCTGCATATATATATATATATATATATATATATATATATGTATATTCTTAATATATTATCCTGTTATATAAATCAATTTGTGAGTATGCATGTTTGCATGTTCATCGAGTCGTTTAGCAGAGTCGATTATGGCAACACATCCAATTGATCCGTGATAACTTCTACCTGTATTAGTGCTGCTAGGCAGGATTAACAGAAGATATATAACACATTGGTGCTAATACACACACACACACACACACACACACACACAATATATATATATATATATATATATATGTATGTATATATATATATATATATATTTATATGTATGTGTATTTACAAACGCGCACAAATATATATTTTTACATATATATTCGTACATACATACATACATGATTTCATACATACATGCATGTGCACACATATATATACTTGCATACATATATCCGTATATGTATGCATGAATAACATTATTAAACGCATGCACTGATGCACATATCATATCCAGCTATCTCACTGTATATGCATGTGTACACAAGATTGCGTATGTGTATGTGTGTGTGTCTATGTGTGTGTGTCTATGTGTGTGTGTGTGCGTGTGTGTGTGTGTGTGTGTGTGTGTTTATGTGTGTTTCTGCGTGTGTGTATATACAGGGGTTGGACAAAACAATGGTAACACAACTTTTTAGTTCAATGTATTTTCGGTTGGCAATGTGACAAAATCAAAACTATTCTAGTTTGTATATTTGTGTTCATATGCATTATGTATGTCTTGCACTTCATAACACAGCTATTTGTAGATTTTCTATTTTTTACTTTCATATGTATATTTGAAGAAGTTAAAATGTGCGACCTGACCGATTTGCAAAGAATAAAAGTTGTTGAAGATCGAATGATTGAGATTTAAGTCACGAAAACTGTTTCGAGAAGCATAGTCCCTGAAATCTTGTAGGTATTCTTTTCCAAAATCATGCTAAAACTAGCCCAGTTACGTACAAAGTTCACTGAATGTTTAACAATCGCCCTTTAGTTGTTGGTCATCTTTTGCAAAGAGCTTTAAATCATCTGTGTAAATGAGATGATTTATATTTTTATCAAACATTTTATAACCCTACTATACATCATTGAGCAATTTCGAGAGAGGTATTAAGGCTAGACAATAGAGGAATGCTTATAGAGAGTCACCTTGGAAAATGCCACATGAAATTCTTACATGTGGTTCTCTATGATGTCATACTTACAGATAGAAAGTTTCGCAGATAAGGTGCTATTTTATATATTTCCAGACATTTCTTAACCCATCTCTGTGGTTGACTATCAAAAGCTTTTTTATAATCTATCCAGGCTATCGACAAGTTTTTGTGTCGTTTGTGACAATCTTCCAAGATAATCTTATTGATGAGTAGCTGATCTTTACAACCATAGGACACAGGTTGTTCATTATGTAATATGCCACTTTCTATTAAAATACTATAGGTATATTCAGTCAAGACAGATGTTAGCGTATTGTTGTTAAGCAGGTTATGGGTCTATAATAATTTGGTTCATTTGTTTCTTCATTTTTTGGAAGTAGCAATGTTACACCGTTAACTAGCTAAGAGGGAATCATACTAGGTTGTTGCAAAACATTGTTGTAAAGCTTTGTTAGCAGTTCAGGGCTCTCTGGGAAGGCATTCAACCAGAAGTTAGGAATTTTATCCTTTCCTGAAGACTTCCATTTGCTTGACTTCCTGAGAGCAGATTTTACATCATCTACCTTGATACACTCTTACTTTTGTCTTCTAAGGAGTCTAAGTCTGTGGATATTCCATCAATCCAAGATGCGTTTTCATTGTGTTTTTTTTCTTCTACTCAAATTTTATTCCAAAATTCCAGCACTTCTTTTGATGGGACAGGCTTTACTATAACTGGTATTTTCCCCATCTTCCTGTAAAAAGTTTTGGTGTTCTTTTTTTTTAACATGTTGTCCTTGAAGAATCTAACGCGCTTTTCATACCTTGCTATGCGGGCAGCTCTAGCACATACCTTTTGCTTGATGGTTTCTTTGGTGGTATCAATGTCAAATATGGTTTTCATATTATATCTTTTCTTAATATTCGGATTTTTGTTGGTTTGATAATCTTGTTAAACTTAAGGCTTTTTAAACATTCTATGTCAGACCTAAGTAGCTGAATTTGGTGCTGAATACGCAGTTGCCAACAAGGCTTTTTGTGGGAATGTTGTTTTCTAGTCTTTTCACCACATAGAATCGTTGAGATTTTCGCGGATGCATAGTATAGGTGGTTGAGATCTGTAATATCAACATCATTAGCTGAAATTATATCCTTAAGTGCAAGGCGGATTTTACCAATTATTTTCAGGTTTTGGTTACAATTGCAAATTTTTGTGAGAGTGTCGCGTTCATTCATACTGGTTTCTTTAATTTTCAGCCATTCAATCATGATTTGATTTTTTAGATGATATAGTTTCAATGGGTCAATTTCTGGGTGACTTTCTTCATCTATTTGATTTTCATCTGCCTTAGTGTTTATGGGGCTATCTCTGTCATTCAGCGTGGGGCTATTTCTTCTTCTTCTTCTTCTTCTTCTTCTTCTTCTTCTTCTTCTTCTTCTTCTTCTTCTTCTTCTTTTTCTTCTTCTTCTTCTTCTTCTTCTTCTTCTTCTTCTTCTTCTTCTTCTTCTTCTTCTTCTTCTTCTTCTTCTTCTTCTTCTTCTTCTTCTTCTTCTTCTTCTTTTTCTTCTTCTTCTTCTTCTTATTATTATTTTATGTTTGACTTTTGTTTTGCATTTGTACAAGTTGGATCCAAGTCTCACCCAGAGACCTCAAGAGACAACAAGTTAGAAGTTCATGTAAGTGTTATGCCTAGGGTACCATATATTTGGATTTGTACAGTTTTGTTCAAGTGAATGTTTAAGAAACCATAAGAAAATTATGTGTTTGCTTTAAAATTTGAGATCACATAGACAGTATTTTACGTAGGATATGGACAGTTCCCATGAGCACTATCTTTTGAACTTCAGCCATTTTGGGGTTTCCTGGAATCTGATCTAGGTAGTAATCAGCCCGTTTCGCTGTCATTCCCAGGGCACCTATGACAATAGGTATTGTTTTCGTCTTCAGATTCCACATTTTGCTAATTTCTATTTCAAGATCTTTATATTTGCTCAGTTTTTGGTAGGTCTTGACAGATACGTTTATATCGATTGGGACAGTCATATCAATGAGGAGGCATGATTTTTGTCTGAAGTCTTTCAGTATGATGTCTGGCCTATTTGCGTCTATCTTTCTGTCAGTTTGAATGGTGAAGTTCCAGAGGAGTGCAATGTGATCATTATTATTATTATTATTATTATCATTATTATTATTATTATTATTATTATTATTATTATTATTATTATTATTATTATTATTATTATTATCATTATTATCATCATCATCATAATTATTATTATTATTGTTATTATTATTATTATTATCATTATTCAGTAGTTTTATTTTTTTAACGTGCTTTCACTTCACTACCGAGCGCAGCTCTGTGCGCCTTGGGTATGTGCTGTGGTTTGCTGTGGTGCTCTTATGTTTACTGTATTGAAATTATTATTATTATTATTATTATTATTATTATTATTATTATTATTATTATTATTATTATTATTATTATTATTATCATTATCAAGGTGACGAGATGGCAGAATCGTTAGCATACCGGGTAAAATACTTAGCGACATTTCATCCGTCTTAACGTTCTGAGTTCAAATTTCGCCGAGGCCGATTTTGCCTTTCATCTTTTCGGGGTCGACATATTAGGTACGGAGCATCACTGGGGTCGATGTAATCGACTAGTCCCCTCTGCCAAAATTTCAGGCCTTGTGCCTTTCGTAGAAAGGTTTATTATTATTATTATTATTATTATTCATTTTGTTCATCATGTACAAGTTCCTGTGTATTCATCATTATTATATTTATTCCATTCAAAGCGGCAAGCTGGCAGAATCGTTAACAAGCCGGGCGAAATGCTTAGCGATATTTAGTCTGCCGCGTGTTCTGAGTTCAAATCCCGCCGACGTTCACTTTGCCTTTCATCCTTTCGGGGCTCGATCAAACAAAGTACCAGTTCCGCACTGGGGTCCTGTAATCGACTCAATCTCCTTCCACAAGCTGCGTTTGTGGCAAAACTTTGAAATCATTATATCTATTCCATTTGATTTTAGAAAAATTAAATAATTTCTTTGACAATTACTGTGTGTATTGGACTTATTTTGTGCGTGACTTTTGGCCCAACCCGTATTTATTTTTAATTGCAATATGCAATTAAATATAAGCCAAAGGAATCAAGGCATATGTCTGAGACAACTAATGATCTCTATAACAAATGTATATTACATTATATTAGTTAACAAACAGTATAGTATTTTGATAGTTAAAATTTTACAGCTAAACCTCATTTCATCCTTGCCACGTGACGGAAACCAGTAAAAGCGTAACACGTTGTAATATAATTTATATGACATCTTCCATTAAAAAAAAAATGTAGTAAAGATGAAAAAAAAAAAAAGGTTCCTCAGTCGTTCATTTGATCCTAACATGTTAAATCTCCTCATCCCATCAGACTCATGTCACACAACATTAATTCAAGAAGATTACTTTAGAACATTTCCATTAACGGTGTTCTTGCAATCACAATATTTTTCATAATGACATACATGAATCGAGAGAACATAGCATACAACACACATACACATGCAAATATACGCAAGCATAAAGTCGCATGCACACACACACACACACAACATTAAATCAATAAAGGATTCAATACGGGAATGAATTTTATTAATGAATAATGAACGCGCTGCATATAACGCGCACATACAAAAGACACGTGTATACATACATACATATATATAAACACACCAACATCGGTTGTTGGGGGTGGGGGGGGCAAGCACCGACACACACATACACACACACCTGCACACACTCACACACATAAACACACATTTATATATATACGACGGGCTTCTTTCAGTTTCTGTCTCGCAAATCAACTCACAAGGCTTTGGTCAGCCCGAGACTATTGTAGAAGACACCTGCCCAGTGGTACTGAACTCGGAACCATGTGGCTGATAAGCAAGCTACTTACCACACAGCCACTCCTGCGCCTATATATATATATATATATATATATATATATATATATATATATATATATATATATATATATATATATATATATATATATATATATATATATATATATATATATATATATATATATATATATATATATATATATATATATATATATATATATATATATATATATATATATATATATATATATATATATATATATATATATATATATATATATATATATATATATATATATATATATATATATATA
>NC_142931.1:125202594-125207594 GCF_046866305.1 Octopus bimaculoides
ATATATATATATATATATATATATATATATATATATATATATATATATATATATATATATATATATATATATATATATATGTATGTATATATATATATATATATATATATATATATATATATATATATATATATATATATATATATATATATATATATATATATATATATATATATATATGTATATATGACGTTGACCACTAACGTGGACATTTAATGTGCTAGAAATAGATCACATCTTGTGTCTAAAAAGACCTAAATTGTTCTCAACATGAAATATAGCGTGATACCAAAACGTAAGCGGGCAAGACATTTAAAATCACCGAAAAGGAACATTATTAAACAGGTACCGGTTTCAAATTCAACAATCTTACCGACTGTCTATTTCTCTTCAGCCTGATTTGTAATGGAACCATAATCATCAGAAACCCATACAAAGTTGCCCACCGCCATGGGTGCGCGTGTATATGGTTCTGCTAATTACAGCTTAATGGTAAAATTCAAGTCTTCGTTTTGGCGCGCTAATTCCAGGAATATGTCTGCAGAGAATATTTACTGCGTCGAATATATATCCAGTATGAGAACTCAGTAAGGGTTAACATACACACACGCACACACTCACACACTCACACCACACACATTCATTAAATAGAATTGCACGAAGCAGAATTCAATCAAATATATGCATGTATGATGATATTTAACATATTTAACATATTCGTTTGCACTCGAACGCAAGAAAGACCCTTCGCTGCGGAAATAGTCCCTTTTTAGACATGTGGGAAAAAACATTGGACTATGAATGACGTCATCGGATCTTGGTTCGAACAATTGAAAGTGCATATATATATATATATATATATATATATATATATATATATATATATATATATATATATATATATACACACACACATACATATGTGTGTGTATGTATGGATGGATGTTTGTATGTATGCACGTATGCGTGAAATGACTCATCGTTGTAATGTAAACAAATTTGACTTAAAATTAGTTATTGATTAGACAGATTGTAACAGGTAGCAGGTGAAAAATCGTGAGAGTATAATAGGATGAGATCGATCATTACAATAAAGCAATAACCTGTCTTGATTAAGTCTTTTTTTATATATATTTTATATGCTGTCTACATTTGTATGTTATCTCTATACAATATTATATCGATACCTTATGCATTGTGCCTATATATTTAACCATCATCTGCATACTTTATCTATTAATCGAGTCAATATCTACCCTTCTCACTCTCTCTTTCCCTCTCTCTTCCTCTCTCTCTATAAATTACTCGATCGAATAAATCGCCCCCCGTACTCATTTTTAGGGCTGGTGTTTATTCTGCTTGCCTGTCTGCCAGTCTGCCTGCCTTCCTGCCTTCCTGTCTGCCAGTCTGCCTGCCTGCCTCTCTGCCTGTCTTTCTATCTGTAAGTGACTCTGTCTGTCTGTCTGTCTTTCTCTCTCTCCCTCTCTCTCTCTCCCCCTCTCTCCCTCTCTCTCTCTCCCCTCTCTCCCTCTCTCTCTCTCTCCCCCTCTCTCCCTCTCTCTCTCTCTCCCCTCTCTCCCTCTCTCTCTCTCTCCCTCTCTCCCTCTCTCTCTCAACTATCTATTAATCGATCTATCTGTCCGAATAATGATGACGACGACGACGGCGAGAATTGTCATCGTCATCGTCATCGTTGTCGTCATCATCATCCGTCATCCACTCACCCCGACCATGGATACGGCATCATGTACGAAAGGATCCAACGAAGCAGGGTCCATAGTTACTCGGCCTGCTAGAAATAGCAGTTAAAACCTCCCCATATCATCATCCCTTGCAGTAGTGATTCCCATCCTTTTCACGAACCAGGAGCCTTTCTATTTGAATTAATTTTATTCATGGAACCTTGTCTTTTGAAAGCTGTGATAATGAAGAAATCTCACGAATCCTATACGTTCTTTTGGGACCTTTTCTTCGGAACCGCTGCGTTCAATGGGCAACACTGTAGCACCTTTTATTAAAGTTCTGCTTAATCAGACTGAACTGGGATTAAATCTCCATCATCATCACATCATCATCATCATCATCATCACCACCACTACCACCACCACCAACACCAACACCACCACCACCATCACCACCATCACCATCATCATCATCATCATCATCATCATCATCATCACATCATCATCATCATCATCATCATCACCACCACCAACACCACCACCACTACCACCACTACCACCACCATCACCATCATCATCATCATCATCATCATCGTCATCATCATCATCATCATCATCATCATCATCATCATCAATATCGTCATTATGATCATCATGATCAACATGATCATCATCGTCATTGCCGTTCACATCATTGTCATCGCTGCCGTTGTCATCAACAACGCTACAATCGCCACTGTCTTCATCACCGCTGCCGGCAGCGCCGCCGCAACCGGCACTACCACCACTGCTCACAGCCAGCGCCGTCGCCCCTGTCATCGCCTCCACCACCGCTGCTGTGGTGGGTACCATCACCGCGTTTACCGCCACCGCCACCGCCACTATAGTGAAACCATTGCAAACGTGGGCAACCAACCAAGTCAACCGTCTTAAAAACCGACCATTCGCTTTATAGAAAAAGATTGAAGAAACGCACGTGACCAGGCGACAGATGACAATTGAGGAAGCATCGAAAGCAGAAACAGTAAAGAAATTGGCGATTAAAGTAGACGAGGTGGTTTGTAGATTTGAAACAGAGCCGTGTGTGCTATGCGAAAATGATCACGTCCATCGATTAACTTGTTCAGGATTATGGCGAGAGATTATAAGGATAACCCGTAGTCGGCGGACATAACTACTGGGATTTGCCAGTGATAAGAATAAGAAACGATTACATCGTGGAAGATCCAGTTGAGCCGCAGAAATCCGTTCTGCGTTGATTTACTCTGTTTTACCTGCTTCACTCGTTGGTTTACAGTCATTCTGGAACACTCTCGTAGGAGAGTTTAGTCGATCTAATAGAAAATATTATTATTATTATTATTATTATTATTATTATTATTATTATTATTATTATTATTATTATTATTATTATTGAGCGAGAGAGCAGTGCATGCCATCAAAGTGACGCTGGGGTAAAATATACGAAGCCCAATATACCCATCATGACTACCCGTCTGATAAGGGTACACCAGGCACATGCATCACAATCATATGTGCGCGACATGGTAATCTCATATCAAGATAAACAGCGCATGACCTCGCAGGTGGGGCCCAGTTAGAATTTTCTTCAGGTCGGGTAGCACATCCCGCTCAAAAGGTCCCTGAATAAGGTTTGTTTAAGGATGTTGAGCAAAACACCCATGTTTCCAAAGTTGAATTATTCAAACCCCAAAGAATTCCTCTCAACACATGGCTATGATGCTCCCCCACTACTTCTGCTTATGATCAGAGATGCACATATCGTCAGCCACCAAGGGACATGCTCAACTGGTTAAGGTCAAACACCTGACAAGCAAATCTGTGGTATTAAGCAGAATATTTGCTGTAGCCCATTTTTTTATACCAAGACAAAACAATGTACATGATAGCACTTCCAATCAATTAAGATCAGAAGCCATGAGAGCCACTACCTGGTACTGCATCAGGGCGTTTATTATTATTATTACTATTATTATTTGGGTGAAAGTTGCGAAAATGGCATGAGTGGAAGGCACCTCTCTGAGTGTAGACCTGTAAGTCGGAGAGAAGGATTTAGAGAGGGCGCTTACTCCTGGGGTTTCAGGGAAATCTCGAACAGTGGGGTTCCTCGGTTATTCCCAGAAGCCTTCCTGTATCAGGTGGGCCACATCTCTATCATCCTTCCCACCACTTTAAAAAAAACCCCCTTTGAATGCAATGCTTATGTCCCTTCTTTTCCAGTGTACACCAGGTATATTTACTTTCTCTCTTACATTTTTTTCTATCATTTAATTATATGTAAGCCCCCACGCTTTATGTCTGTCTTTGTATTGTCCCCCTCATCCTTCGCCCTTGTGTCAAATAAATTAAATCATCATCATCATCATCATTATTATTATTATTATTATTATTATTATTATTATTATTATTATTATTATTATTATTATTGTTATCATCAAGGCAGTGATTTAGCCGAATCGTTAGCAACCCGAGCAAAATGCTTAGCGGTATTTCGTCTGTCTTTACGTTCTGAATTCAAATACCACCGTGGTAGACTTTGCCTTTCATTCTTTCGTAGTCGTTCAATTAAGTACCAGTGAAGCACTGGGGTCGTTGTAAACGACTAGTTCCCATCACCTAAAATTTCAGGCCTTCTGCCTTTAGTAGAAAGGAATGTTGTTATGAGTCTGTGCAGTCATGTTCGTACTTCTGTCATTCAATATGATAATTGGGTCATTCAAACGCGCGAAAACAATTAGCGCCATGAAGTTAGTCATTCAAATTCGATTTTCGAGCATTCATATATATATACATATATATATATATATATAGATAGATCACATCTTGTGTCTATTAAGACCTAAATTGTTCTCAACATGAAATATAGCAGCAAGACATTTAAAGTCACCTAAAAAAGCATTCTCAAACAGGGACCGGTTTCGGATTTAACAAATCTTACCATTTGTCCATTCCTCTTCAGCCTGACAAATCCAGCAGAAGATTCAATATGTCAGAGCTGTAAAATCTTGCATGTATTATTTTAAATTCTTCTTATTAATAACTACATTGTTTCTTTTCAGATAAACTGATATCTGACTGTTCAAAAAACTTCAAAAGTGGGGGCTTCACTTGAAAATAGACACGATTTGGCACCGTGGTGTTATCAAGTACGAGCAGTTTTCTGTATGTTATATATATTTGTAAGTCCTGGTGTTTTTGTTATGTATTTGTCTGAATATTTTTTTTATTATACCTAAGGCACCTATTATGATAGGAATTGTTTGTTTTTAGATTCCACATTCGAGTTATCTCTATTTC
>NC_142931.1:125212594-125215094 GCF_046866305.1 Octopus bimaculoides
CAAGTGGAGGCGCAATGGCCCAGTGGTTAGGGCAGCGGACTCGCAGTCATATGATCGCGGTTTCGATTCCCAGACCGGGCGTTGTAAGTGTTTATTGAGCGGAAACACCTAAAGCTCCACAAGGCTCCGGCAGGGGATGGTGGCGAACCCTGCTGTACTCTTTCACCACAACTTTCTCTCACTCTTACTTCCTGTTTCTGTTGTGCCTGTAATTCAAAGGGTCAGCCTTGTCACACTGTGTCACGCTGAATATCCCCGAGAACTACGTTAAGGGTACACGTGTCTGTGGAATGCTCAGCCACTTGCACGTTAATTTCACGAGCAGGCTGTTCCATTGATCGGATCATCTGGAACCTTCGACGTCGTAAGCGACGGAGTGCCAACAACAACTTTCAGTCACTACTAATTGTCCTATATTTACCATTGAAAAACCCCAAAATACGCTTTTGATATTTTAATAAATTCGCTACAAAATCTAAAAACTACAACACGTTGAAAACTCAGGTGCATTTTGAACCCACCCCAACCAATTTATATATATATATATATATATATATATATATATATATATAATATAATGTAAGGATAAAATCTTTATAAGAATTTATCAAGTAGTCAGCGTGAAAAAACCTCATAAGGAAAATAAACCATCATTTTTTTCCATAAATATATATAATTTAATTAAAAAAATTATATATATATATATATATATATATATATATATACATAAGAGTGTGTGTATAAACACATAGAGAAGGAATAGTGACTCAAATTACTTGAGTCTTTTGCTAATGAATTTATTAAACTGACAAATTCACAATTCTGTTAAGACACAATTCAGTTATGTACATACATACACACATATGCATACAAATACGTAGACAAATACAGTTAAATTTACATAAGAACTTTATAAGAACTAAACTTTAAACTTATATATTATATATTCAAGGTGATCACAAATTTTATATTGAAGGTGATTGCATTATAGGAAACGACGACCATCTCCGGCCAAAATAAGGTCATAGAAATATTTTACTGGGATAAGACTGCCAGTACTGATTCATGTAGGTAAAGGTCAGGAATTTTTGTTTGGCTGCCAATTTCCAATCTCCACAATTTCTGCTCTAATTGATTTCATATTCGGTGTAATGGTATAGTTTTATATTCTAATCAATACTTTGAAATGCATCTTCGCCATAAATCAATAAATAAAGAGCTGATAGCTTTTAAAATTCGCAAATTTTGGGTGAATTTAGCCAATCGTAATTCACAGACACATTCATGCTTGTTTCCATAGTAACAAGCCAAGCATGAGAACTCTTTTGTCTGCAAGAAAGCATGTGTTGATAAATATATTCTATTCACTGGGGTGATGGTGAACTGTGATAAAAATAACAGCTAAATAGACCTTTTATCACGCACCCCCAATTTTGGTTTTTGCATAATCGTATGAATTCCAGTGTGCAGAATACAGATTCGCAAAAATTTTCTGAAAATTCCAAAAACTTAAAAAAAGTTATGAGTGGTTACATGGCGTGCGTAAAGCAGAATTCTGCCAGTATTTAATTTGTTTACAGTTGACAACATGTGCTGTCACGCACAAAATGACATCATCCAAATCCTGTTTTTTGACTGGGTAAAAATGATCAAATTTTAAACCTCTATAACTTTTTTCAACAATTTTCCTGAAAAAAGTGAAATATCTCCTGAGATTCAGCTTGGAAAATTACATTAATGTATCAACCTTTAAAATTTTCAATAAATTTTGAATTTTCGAAAACTGGCAGCCAAACTGAAAAGATCCAAAATCATGCATTATTGTTTATGAACATCCGGCACTGTATAACTGACTTCATTAGTTGCCTTTCGTTCTTTCGGGGATGATAAAATAAGCATCAGTAAAGCACTGGAGTTGAAGTAATCGATTTAGTCATCAGCTAAAATGACTGTTCTTGAGGCAAAATTTGAAATCAATATTATTGCAAATAGTCACGAAATAAAGAACACAGCCACTTAATAAAGGAAAAAGTCAGTGCATTGTATATAAAATGAAAGAAACAGAAATAATAATAGAATTTTCCTTTTCAGAATATCGTATCAGTAAGAAAAATAATAAATAATTAAATATAAAAGAAATTCAGATTTAATGAATAAATCATAGGTCTGCACCCTGTATAATAGGTTATTGTCTTCTTCTTTCCTTGAGAAATAAACTAGATCATATGAAAATATATATATTTATATATAAATATATATATCATATATATATGTATATATTATATATATATATATATATATATATATATATATATATATATATATATATATATATATATATATATATATATATATAAATATATATATATATATATATATATATATATATATATATGTATATGTATATATATATATATATATATATATATATATATATATATATATATATATATATATATATATATAAATATATATGTATATATATATATATATATATATA
>NC_142931.1:125217594-125222594 GCF_046866305.1 Octopus bimaculoides
GGCCATGCTGGAGCACCGCCTTTAGTCGAGCAAATCGACCCCAGGACTTAGTCTTTAGAAGCCTAGTACTTATTCTATCGGTCACTTTTGCCGAACCGCTAGGTTAAGGGGACATAAACACACCAGCATCGGTTGTCAAGCGATGTTGGGGGGACAAACACTGACACACAAACACATAGACACATACATATATATATATATATATATATATATATATATATATATATATATATATATATATATATATATATATATATATGCGACGGGCTTTCAGTTTCCGTCTACCAAATCCACTCACAAGGCTTTGGTCTGCCCGAGGCTATAGTAGAAGACACTTGCCCAAGATGCCACGCAGTGGGACTGAACCCGGGACCATGTGGTTGGTAAGCAAGCTACTTACCACACAGCCACTCCTACGCCTAGGAGATACTTAATATCTCATAAATATTTCAAAGGAAAATATGTAAAATACTCTGTCTTCTACTTTCTCCCTTTCTATTTCCTTTCTTTCTTCTGTGTGTGTATGTGTGTGTGTATAATATATATGTATAATGCATGTTTGTTTGAAGACCTGAATTTAGTCGTGATGGGTAGAATTAAATGGATCTGTGTGTGTACGTGTGTGAGTATGTTTATGTATGTATATATGCATTTATGTATGTGTGTGAGTATGTATATATACACAGGAGAAGCAACTCAATTGTTAATCCCTGTATATTTATGATGATAAATGGTTTTACCGATAAAGGTTTTTTCATACTGAACTACTTGGCAAAATTGTTAATTATTAATTCTATTATTAATTGACGATTCCCTGCCCTTATTCTTGTATATTTTATATTTGATATCTCTAAGTTAGATGGTTAAACCGTAATCCCTCCACACGGGACTTCTTTTCATACGGGACTATTTGTGACGCACATAGAATAGATTTCTTTGAGGTGAGATGCTTGAACTCACTAGCCGATGAATTCGTAAGTGCCTTTCTTATCGTTGATTTTTGGTGTCGCATGGCCAAAGATTACCGTGAATTTTTTTTTAGAGACACTTTCAAATTTATCAGAATATTTGGGCTGAAGATTGGAATAGTGAAATTTTCATTCACTTAACCATGAAACGATTCGTATCCAATTAACTAAAGACTTGGTTTGTTTACGCTTTTCCCTCCGGTTTTTTGTTCTATGTGTGCCATAAATATCGCCATCCGTTTTAGAGAAAAATTTGTAGTTTAGAATCAGTAGTTCTTTGACTGCTATTTCTAAATTTTCAGTATGTTGGAGAAGCAACTCAATTGCTAATCCCTGTATATTTATGATACATATATATATATATATATATATATATATATATATATATATAAACATAATTAAGGGATCAGCAAATATTTGCTTCACCATATACCGAAGTTCAGAAATAGCAGCTAAAAAAGCTGAGAATCCTTTACCCTTTTAATTTATATATATATATATATATATATATATATATATATATATATATATATATATATATATATATATATATATAGGAGCACTCCATCAGTCACGACGACGAGGGTCCCAGCTTATACGATCAACGGAACAGCTTGCTCGTGAAAATAACGTGCACGTGGCTGAGCGCTCCACAGACACGTGTACCCATAACGTAGTTCTCAGGGAGATTCAGCGTGACACTAAGTGTAACAATTACCAGCAGATAATGATGCAGTGAAGCAACTGTAGTGATTTGTAACAAAGCATATTCAATTCGCCATCTAGTGTTAAAATTCTAATATGTCCACTTCACTCTCTATTTCATATATTCTCTAGAATAATTATTGCTTAACCATTTTCTCGCACCGTCTCTGATGAAGGGATATATAAGATATCCCGGAAACAGCTGTAAGACCTTCTCTTTATAAATGTTCTGAAATCTTTCACAGCCTTGGATTTTTATCTCATTCTCTCTTTACTCTTTTACTCTTTTAATTGTTTCAGTCATTTGACTGTGGCCATGCTGGAGCATTGCATTTAGTCGAGCAAATCGACCCCAGGACTTATTCTTTGTAAGCCTAGTACTTACTCTATCGGTCTCTTTTGCCGAACCGCTAAGTTACGGGGACCTAAACACACCAGCATCGATTGTCAAGCGATGTTGGGGGGGACAAACACAGACACACAAACATACACACACATATATATATATATATATATACATATACATATATACGACGAGCTTCTTTCAGTTTCCGTCTACCGAATCCACTCACAAGGCATTGGTCGGCCCGAGGCTTTAGCAGAAGACACTTGCCCAAGGTGCCACGCAGTCGGACTGAACCGGAACTATGTAGTTGGTAAGCAAGCTACTTACCACACAGCCACTCCTGCGCCTTCTGTTAATTTTATTTATATATATATATATATATATATATATATATATATATATATAGATATATATATATATATATATATACATATATATATATATATATATATATATATATATATATATATATATATATATATATATATATATATATATATATATATATATATATATATATATATATATATATATATATATATTAAAGCAGCGTTAGTGTTGTAGATATTATCGAGCGCTCATACTCAGTGTGTGTGTGCTTTACTTGTTCGCTGCAGTAATATCACTTTGAGGTCTACTCTATCACAACACTTAACGAAATATCGATATCCATCATTCCTGGGCGGGACTGACAGTGAGATGTCTCATCTGTTTATGACTTTCAGGTATTTTAACACTTAGTGCTATGAGGGAGACATCCCCAAAGCGCAATGCCGCTGTAAAACGACGAAGAAGCGAAACACATACATTAAGTACGTACGGTCGATAACGTTTATGTGTATATAGATATATATTAGATAATAAATTGTATGGTATACACTTAGTAAGCATACCGGTGAAGCATGTTTACTTTCACAGTGTTCGTTGGGTATTTGATCAAAGAGGAGAAAACTTGCGAAACAGACGTTATTTTAACGCGATACGCTTTGTAATCCCCTGAAGAGACACGTCTAAACCGAAAGATATTCTTAAACCAGTCGATCAATATTCCACCCGTGTAGGATTGATGCTGGATGGGTAGAAACAATTGTAGCGATCAATAAACATTCTCGTACGAGATAGATGGATAGCGAGAGAGTGAGAGAGAGAGAGAGAGAGAGAGAGAGAGAGAGAGAGAGAGAGAGAGAGAGAGAGAGAGAGAGGGAGAGAGAGAGAGAGAGAGAGAGAGAGAGAGAGTAAAGAAGGGAGCGAAATAGAAAATAAGAGAGAACGCGAAAGTAAAGGAGATAGGAAGACAAAGTGAGAGAAAGGGAGAGAGAAGGAGTTGAAAGCTTAGAACTTAGTGAGTGTGATAAACATGGAGGTAAGAAACGCTGAGACTAGGAAGAAGAGAGAAGGAGGAAGAGAGAGGGAGATAGATACAGGAAGATAGATTGGTAGAATGAGAGAGTGAGAAAGTGAGAGAGAAAAAGAGAGAGAGAAAAGGAGAGAAAGAAGGAGAGAGAGAGAGAGAGAGAGAGAGAGAGAGAGAGAGAGAGAGAGAGAGAGAGAGAGAGAGAGAGAGAGAGAGAGAGATAGCGAAGTAGATATGAAAGAAATAGACCAATATTCTTTGCTGACATATGTCACGAAAAGATATAAGTGCGAAAAAATTATCGAACGTCGAAGGAAATTTTACTTTTCCTATAATCTTACTATGATGTTTTCTTTTAAGAATGGCTAGCTATAAGTGTCTGCCTATCTCCCCATTCTCTTTCTCATGTTGTCTCTCCTCCTCCCTTTCTCTTTCTTTCCATATATATATATAGGCACAGGAGTGGCTATGTGGTAAGTAGCTTTCTTACCAACCAGATTGTTCCGGGTTCAGTCCCATTGCGTGGTACCTTGGGCAAGTGTCTTCTCCTATAGCCTCAGGCTGACCAAAGTCTTGTGAGTAGATTTGGTAGGCGAAAACTGAAACAATCCTGTCGTATATATATATATATATATATATATATATATATATATATATATATATATATATATATATATATATATATATATATTTGTATATGTTTGTGTGTCAGTGTTCGTCAGCCCCACCGTCGCTTGACAACCGATATTGGTGCGTCTACGTCCCCGTAACTAAGCGGTTCGGTAAAACTGACCGATAGAATAAGTTCTATGCTTACAAAGAATAAGTCCTGAGATCGATTTGTTCGACTAAAGGCGATGCTGTAGTAAGGCCGCAGTCAAATGAGTGGAACAAATAAAACAAGATATATATATATATATATATATATATATATATATATATATATATATATATATATATATATATATATATATATATATATATATATATATGTATATATATATATATATATACGTCGACCACTAACGTGGACAATTAATGCGCTAGAAATAGATCACATCTTGTATCTATTAAGACCTAAATTCTTCTCGATTCTGATGATTGCGGTTACATTACAAATCAGGCTGAAGAGGAATAGACAAATGGTAAGAATTTGTTAAATCCGAAACCGGTTCCTGTTTAAGAATGCTTTTTTAGGTGATTTTAAATGTCTTGCCCGCTCACGTTTTGGTATGCTACTATATTTCATGTTGAGAACAATTTAGGTCTTAATAGACACAAGATGCGATCTATTTCTAGCGCATTAATTGTCCACGTTAGTGGTCGACGTTATTTTTTTAAAATGTACCTTAATCCCCTGAGATTGCAGATAATATTTCTGAATCTCTTTGATTCTTTAGATGTGCTGGCCGCCTGATAATTAATCGATATTAATTAATATATGATTAATTACCAGATTTTATAATTATATATATATATATATATATATATATATGTTGTTGTACTTGGGGATGGTCATATTGCCAGTTTAGCCAATAAAAACACACGCACCGTATATTTGGTGTTAATTTGCTTCAGCTTTATATTACATTAATCTTAATCTTATTTCGGCCAGAGTTCTTTCGTC
>NC_142931.1:125227594-125252594 GCF_046866305.1 Octopus bimaculoides
AGCAAAACTAAATAAAATTTCTCAATATGAAATATAAAAGAATAACTAGTAAATGGTATGAATTACATTCTTCATTATTGAATTATCTCATAGTTTTTTTTTCTCTAAATTATATATATACATACATACACACACAGTTATATTATATATATGAATATAATTATAAATATATATATATATATATATATATATATATATATATATATATATATATATATATATATATATATATATATATATATATATATATAAACAAAAGTAAATGAGTATATGCATATATACGTACAGGTATGTGCATACCGACATCCACCTGTATGTATAGGTGCATATCTGGGTACAGGACATTGCAAACAAACGTAGACGAGAACACACGAGCCACATAGAGAACATTCTACTTCATCAGCTACCCACGTTTTAACACCGGCGTTTCGACGAGCTTCGGGCAGGACGCAACGTTAAAACGGCTCGTCCCATGGATCGCAGATTAAATCTGTATACGCAAATTAAATCTAGCCATGGAGGAATGTAGTGGCGGACAAAAAACAAGACAGGAAAACAAACAGAAGGCTTTACGGCCAGACGAGAAAAATTATGTGTGTATGAACGCGATGAGGCACGGAACCGAGAGAGACAAAGTGGTGGCGTGTGTTACTTGGCGAAAGCCAAGGAAGGAAAGGATTATTGACCGGAAGCATGTGACCATGCCGGTGTAAAGGGAAGAGAGAGAGTGGTAGAGGGAGAAAGAGAGGGAGGAAGTAGAAGAATGGTGAGCAACGAGAGGAAAAAAGAAAAAGAGGAAATACGAGGGGGAAAAAAGAGATACGTAGTAGTAACAGAGGAAGAACAAGAGGGGTAAGGCGAGATACGTAGTAGTACAGAGGAAGAACAAGAGGGGTAAGGCGAGATACGTAGTAGTACAGAGGAAGAACGAGGGGGGGAGAAAGGAAAGAGAAAGAGATAGAGTAGCGTCGGAGGATAAGTTTACGAACTACTTACAATTTTTGTGAGACGCTGCGTTCAATCATGTAAAAACAAAAGTAAATGAGTATATGCATATATACGTACAGGTATGTGCATACCGACATCCACCTGTATGTATAGGTGCATATCTGGGTACAGGACATTGCAAACAAACGTAGACGAGAACACACGAGCCACATAGAGAACATTCTACTTCATCAGCTACCCACGTTTTAACACCGGCGTTTCGACGAGCTTCGGGCAGGACGCAACTACAAAAAAGGTGGTTTTTTTGTATGATTATGATTGTGTATAGAGGAATATATTATTTTGTTTAAAAGAGTTCCAACACTGTCTGTTTTTTATGTTTTATTTATATTCCTGCAGAACTAATGTGGGGTATAGAATATGGAATATACAATATATAATATAATATACAATATACAATATAAAATAAAATAAAATAAAAATGGATGGCACCATGAAAGAAAGTATTGAATGTAGATGAAATATTGAGTGTTCAATATAAAGGATGAAATATATAAATATAAATATATAAAGGCGACTCGAGTTTCAGGGCTATTTCCCTTCGTCATGGCCGGTATGACAGACTTTAACAGACTGTGTATATATATATATATATATATATATATATATATATATATATATATATATATATATATATATATATATATATGTATATATATTTATGTTAGTGTCTGTTTTCCCCCACCATCACTTGATAACCGATGCTGGTGTGTTTACGTCCCCGTAACTTAGCAGTTCGGCAAAAGAGACCGATAGAAATAAGTACTAGGCTTAAAAAAATAAGTCCTGGGACTATTTCTTCGAATAAAAAAATACTTTTAAGGCGGTGGTCCAACATGGCCGCAGTCAAATGACTGAAACTAGGAAAGAAAAAAAAAATGGTACATATTGCTTTGGAGAGAAAGCTTTCTACTTTCTATCATTTTCTCACGAAATCTTTTAATCAACTAATATTTTAGTTAAAGATTGCTTTTAAAAACAAGATTTCCAAAATACGTTCATGAATTTGTGTTGCCAGATTCCTGATGAAACAGATATTGCTGTATTTCAAGATAGTTTTTTTTTTGCCAAATAAACACACGCACCATGTATTCGTTCTTCACTCATTTATTACTGTTCTTATTTTAACTCATGTTCATTGTCCGGAAACTTTTCGTCACACATCTGTCACCTCTTCAGCGACACTGTCCGTCCTCGTATATGCTTCTGCTCTGCTTAATCCATTGAGAATTCTGGACAATGGACATGAGTTAAAATAATAACAGTAATCCTTTCTACTCTAGGCACAAGGTCCGAAATTTTGGGGGAGGAGTCCAGTCGATTAGATCGGCTCCAGTACGCAACTGGTAATTGATTTATCGACCCCGAAAGGATGAAAAGCAAAGTCGACCTCGGCGGAATTTGAACTCAGAACGTAAAGACAGACGAAATACCGCTAAGCATTTTGCCCAGCGTTCTAACGTTTCTTTATTACCCACAAGGGGCTAAATATAGGGGGGACAAACAAGGACAGATAAGGGGATTAAGTCGATTACATCGACCCTAGAGCGTAACTGGTACTTAACTTATCGACCCCGAAAGGATGAAAAGCAAAGTCGACCTCGGCGGAATTTGATCACAGAGCGTAACGGCAGACGAAATACCGCTAAGTATTTCGCCCGGCGTTCTAACGTTTCTGCCAGCTCACCGCCTTTAAGATAAGAGCAGCAATAAACATGTGAAGAACGAATATATAGTGCGTGTGTTTATTTGGCCAAAAAAAAAAAAAAGAAATGACCGTCCCAAAATATAATAATTTCCAAAATACTTCAAATTTTTCAGCAGAGGGTCGTTTATTTTCGTGTTAGGGTGTATTTTCCTATATAATATTTACGAATGGCTGTCAAAAGCGTAATAGTGTTAAATGAACTGTTTTTAGTTAATGTTATCCGTTATTAATTCATTATTTAAGGCGCACATATTTTATTAAAACGTTCTATTATTTGCTGCCGTTCTTCTTTCATTAATTTATATAAGATGTATTTTTTCTTCCCCCCTTTTTTTTTATTCAGAAAGATTATCAATATTGTCATCCGGGTTACCTTACTTCACTGAGTAGACTTGTAGTATACAGTCCATATGCTTGCACTCTCCCATTCTCAGTCAATGACTTTTATCTTTTGTATTCATACGTTGTTTATTTCTGCTTGCATTTTCTATTGTATAAATGCAAGTGAATGCGAAATCGCTTAACTGACTTATATCCTCCTCCTCCTCCTCCTCCTCCTCCTCCTCCTCCTCCTCCCCCTCCTCCCCCTCCCCTCCTCCTCCTCCTCCTCCTCCTCCTCCCCTCCCCCTCTTCCTCCTCCTCCTCCTCCTCCTCCTCCTCCTCATTACTAATAATAATAGTAGTAGTATTTATTATTCTTAGTGCTGTTATTTTAGATGTAACAGTAGCTGCAGCAACAGTAACAGTAATCTAATTGATTGTTGTTGTTTTTATTGTAATAATAGCAGTAACAAAGTGCAGATAACGGTCATAGTATCATTTTGGTGGCTATGGCGAAAGGAGTTGTGTGACAGGAGAGATGAAAAGGAGTGAAGGGAGATAATTTCTTCTACGGCTAAAACCTCAACGAATTTTTCAAATTCCATTTGGAAAGGAGAGGTTGGTGGAGTCAGAGGTGCTCACCTTAGTAAATTTCCTAAAAAGTGGGTGACTGCAGCAATATGACACGTATTAATGGTTTTGCTCTCAGCCTGTGCCCTTTGCCTCTAGATTAGAGAATGGCATTTGGGAGAGAGTAATAGCTCTCAGTTGTCAGGAGGATTTTGGTTGTGTGCAGTTTCTTATTTGAGCAGTCCTAGTAGGCGGTCGTCTGCTCTGCGGGGGTCTATCACATACTTGAATATTTTGTATATGCTTTATTTCAGTTGAAGATGTTTGTCTCACAATTTCTATATAAGATGGTCCGACATTCATCCGCTACGCTTGTGACTTTAGTGAAAATGCCTGGTGATATTTGTTCGGGCATTTGTATTTTTTAATGTCTGAGTTCAAATCCCGTCCAGATCAAAATTAACTTTCATCATTCAGGGCTCGATAAATTAAAGTATGAGACAAGTACTGAGTCAGTGGCATCGACTATCCGCTCCCCTCATAATTGTTAGCCTTGTGTCTGAATTAGAAGGCGTTTCTATTATTATTATTATTATTATTATTATTATTATTATTATTATTATTATTATTAGTATCATCATCATTATTATTATTATTATTAGTATCATCATCATTATTATTATCTGTTGTTGATAAGGCGATGAGCTGGCATATTCGTTAGCTCGCCGGTCAAAATGCTTAGCAATACGTCGTCCGTCTATACGTTCTGAGTTAAAGTTTCGTCGCGATCGATTTTGCTTCTCATCCTTTCGGATGAAATCAATGTAATCCACTTACGTCCTTCTACGAAATTGCTGGCCTTGTGCCAGAATTTGAAAACATTATTAGTAATAGTAGTCATATGAGTAGTTGCTGCTTTTTAGTAGTAGTATTAGTAGTAGTGATTCCATCGTTGTCTTGATAGGATCTTTCGTTGCCTAATGTAGTTAGTATTATTGCTGTTGATGTCAATTTGTTTCAATGTTTTTCTTTAACACATTTCCTATCCCTCATTTTCTTGTTCTTTGCTTCTCAAATACTCATCGATATATCTATATTTATTTTTTTATTATTTTATCCTTGCTTTATATTGGTCATTATTTTACCACGACAATAGGTATAAAGCTGTTTACGTACAACCAGCACTTAGTAGGACATTGACTTGGACTCTTGATTGTTCGATTTCCGCACTCATACACACACACACACACACACACACACACACACACACACACACACACACACACACACACACACACACTTGCACACATACACATGTATATATTCATACAAGCATATATGCACAGATGCGTATAAACAAGTGTATATACATATGCATACGCACATATTTTTGTAATATGTGCAGATAATCTTTATATTTAGCTTAAGCATTTTTTGTATGTAAATGTATACATATATTTTTACGTTTTCTCTACATCTCAATATATCTATCCTTGTACACACTTTTACATTGACCTTATTCTAATTATCTGAGGATCTCCTAGATTTCATTCCCCACAAACGTGTTTTTTCAATTGTAATGCTTTCTTGTATTTATACATAAACGTAATGGTTTTTCCAAAATAAATTGCACTTCAAATTTAAGGCTTCGATGAAACTTTGTGGTGTTACTTAGGCACTTAACTATGAGTTCACTGTAAGCTAACGAAGCTCATAAGATAATTGTTTGTTCGTTTGTCATTTCATTTTTATATCAGCAGATGTGTGTGTATATGTCTGTGTATGTGTGTGTGGGCATACAAATATGTGATGGACATGTGGCCTGTTGGTTAAGGTATCCGGCAATTTATACATTCGATTTTTGGAGTCAAGGATTGGCCCTACAGCTGATAGGCATCTAGTTCAAGAGTGATGAGATTTTGAACTCACAGTTGTCTAAACGCCTCACAAATTATTTGTATATATATATATATATATATATATATATATCGACCCCAATACTCAGCTGGTACTTATTTCATCGACCCCTAAAAAGATGCAAGACAAAGTCGACTTCAGCAGAATTTGAAATCCGAAAGTAAAGACAGACGAAATGCCGCTTAGTATTTTGCACGGCGCGGTAATGATTCTGCCCGCTCACTGTCTTAGTCTGGTATATAATGGCCACTGAAAACATCCAAGACCCTCCTGATGTGCATAAACGCAAAGGCAAAATAAAGAGCTATATATTAATAATAAATAATGAAGAAAATGAGTGAATTAGCACATTTGTTTTCCTGTTATGTATATTTAACACGCACACACGTACACGTGTATAAATGTATGTTTGTGTGTGTGTGTATATATGCAGGGTTGGCCAAAAGTCACCTGACAGTAAATCAAAACCATTTAATTCCAAGATTTATTTATGTTTAACAACTGAATGAATCTAATAAAAGCATCTCAATATGAAACACCGTGAAAAGTGTTCAGACTGAAGTCCTTGAGCGACACATTGTTCGAATCATTACAGAATTACAGATAGAATTTATGGAATTTTGATTTACTGTCGGGTGACTTTTGGCTATCCCTGTATATGTATGTACTGGGTTGTCCGGAAAGTTCGTGCCGGTTTATAGTAGCTTACCTTTCGACTTGAAATCACTTCAATTCTGGGAAGAGGGTATTTTCAAGTTAAAGGAAAGATGGAGACGCATTGTGCAACAAAATGGTTCATATTTGGTTGATTAAAAATGTAATGGCAAGTATTTATTGACCTTTTTCTTTTCTTTAAAATCGGAACGAACTTTCCGGACAACCCAATATATATATTTGACCATATCACACGAGAAGTTTTAAGCGGGCAATTTAAACTGGCCGTGTGCATACGTGCATATATATGTATGCATACGTTCGTATATGTAAGTATTCGTATGTTGTATATATATATATATATTTGTATTTATGTGATACCTGAGTATATTCCACCGATGAAGGCAGATCATTTCTTATGCAGAGCCAGAAATCCAAGATCTGGAATTATCCAGTAATTTTTGCTAATTTATTTTGTCTCTTTGTCTTCTCTCCTGGTGCTATATGAACATTTAATGTGGTTTTAGAGTCAAGGTCTTGACTGCTATTACAAGCATGGTGGTATCTCTTAGATATCCTAAATTATGATTTATATATATATATATATATATATATATATATATATATATATATATATATATATATATATATATATATATATATAAATATATATATATATATATATTTATATAATGGGCATTACTACAGAAAAAATAATAATGCCACACGCTGGACTTCTCGAACGGTACGAAATGTGGTTATTTTGAGAAGTCCAGTGTGTGGCATTATCATTTTTTCTGTAATAATGCCCTTTATATAAATATAAACGAATAATTATATTCTTGGGAATAGAAATTTCCCTTATGAATTTCTTTTTACACACTGGCTTCTTGATAAAATTCTTGTAAAAAAGTTTTATCCCCTTTTGAATTTATTAATCAAGTATATATATACAATCTGTGAGCGGAACAGTAAAAATATGCAAGAATTTTCTTAAGTTTAAAATGTGAATTTATGTTAGAAGACGTGCAGTTATTTGGGTAATTTCGCCTACCCAGTTACGATTCAGGGTTGAAAGACTGTTGGACGTAATCTGATGACATGAAATCATATTGGCCAAAACTATATTCGCCAAATGTGAGTAAAGGAAACGCATCTTCATTTAAATGAATAACACGTAAACACGTAAACACGTAAACACACACGCACACATGTATATATATATATATATATATATATATATATATATATATATATATATATATATATATTCATTTTCCTATATATATATATATATATATATATATATATATATATATGACGGGTTTCTTTCTGTTTCTGTTTGGGAGCCATACAGTGGGACTGAACCCAGAACCATATGGTTAGGAAGCAAATTTCTCAGCACAAAGCCACGTCTGTCTGATGTGTGTGTGTATGTGTGTGTGTGTGTGTGTGTGTGTGTGTGTGCGTGTGTGTGTGAATGTATGCGTGTGAGTATGGATGTCTATATCCATATATATATATATATAGGTATATATTTATATATATTGTAATATATATAAACACAGATATATATACATATCATCATCATCATCATCATTATTATTATGATTATCATCATCATAATAATAATTAATATTGTTGTTAAGGCGGCGAGCTTGAGAAATCGTTAGCACGCTGGACGTTACCGCTACTTGGCCCGTCGCTACGTTCTGAGTTCAAATTCCGCCGAGAACGACAATGCCTTCCATTCTTTCGGGATCGTTAAATAAAGTACCAGCGAAACACCAAGGTCAATGTAATCGACCAGTTCCCAAAGTTTAGGCCCTGTGCCTTTAGCAGGAGGGGTTATTATTATTATTAATGATATTGGTGTTGTTATTTAAAGTAGTTTGATTCGGCCCCATGCATCTTAAAGGTTCAAAAGCTCCTTAGAGCAACCCACCCCACCAGGCTGCATGCAAACATACATCCATATATATATATATATATATATAAACATATAAACATATATATATATATATATATATATATATATATATATATAACAGCGTATGAAATATTTTTATACTCAAACTACGGCGAAAAGAATTCATGAGGCGCGCCGTTATAACACTAGGACGAACAAAAAATGAATTAGCTTCTCCCGAACTTTTTAGCATGTAAGGAGTCTTGTCAATGGTCTCTTCTTTGTGTATGAAAAATAGTTTATACACTCTTACATCTTTTAAGAATATGTTATGTCCTCTGACTTTCATTTATCCATGCTAACCACTGGCAATAGATAATTTTAATTTATTACCCTCATATTTACGATAGTTATATATATATGTATATATATATATATATATATATATATATATATAACTGTGTGTGGTATATATGTGTGTGGTATATATATATATTAGTTATATATATATATATATATATATATATATATATATATATATATATATATATATAGTTATATAGTTATATATATATATATAGTTATATTATAGTTATATATATATATATATATATATATATATATAACTGTGTGTGGTATATATATATATATATATATATATATACCACACACATACATACACACACACAGACACACACGCACGTACACACACATACACACGCTTACATGCTTGCGTACATACACACATGACTACAGATACACACACACACATACACGCACGCACACACTCAAGCGCACATGTATATATAAACGTATGTGTGTGCATGTATATATATATATGTGTGTGTATACGCTGTCTGCAACCAACAGAGACAGCAAACACGAACGGCTTTTTTTTTTTACATCGCATGTCATTGATAAAATGACAGAAAAGTGTCAGTAGTAATGTATGATGTGGTGGAGTGGGGACTAAGGGGTGGGGTTGAATGGTGATCGATATCGGCTTGTTGTTGGGGCGGTGGGTGGTTGGGTGGGGGAAGAAGACAATACTGCATGTGGACACATGAAACAGCAGTCGTATTGGCTGATGCATTTATCATTGAATACACTTAGCGTGATGACGACGATGATGATGATGATGATGGTGATGATGATGATGATGATGATGATGATGATGATGATGATGATGATGATGACGATGATGATGATGATGATGATGATGATGATGATGATGGTGGTGGTGGCGACGAGGAAAACGAGGACGATGACAACGTCGACGACGACAGCGACAACAACGCCGATGTGATAATAACGATGATGATGGTGTTGTTGTTGTTGTTGTTGTTGTTGTTGTGGTGGTGGTGGTGATGATCATGACCATCGCGAAGGTGATCATAACTCTGAAGTCAATGTGTGTTGCTGAAGGTAATATGATGCTAGTGATGGCGATTGTGATGATGCTGGAGGTGGCAGTAACAGTGATGGTAGTGATGGCGGTGATGGCGGTGATGATGACGCCAACAACGATGACGCTAATGATAATGCTGCTGAGGATGAAACTGGCGACTGACATTCCTTCAGAAGCCCGATATTTTGAATGACAACGTCCTGTCTTGCTATGTCATCCTTGCATTAACCATAACTATTATTACCTCCGCCTTAGCGAAGGCAGAGGTATTGTCTTTAGTCGCGTTTGTTTGTTTGTTTGTCCGTGGACAAGATATCTCAAGAACCGCTGGATAGATTCGGATGAAACTTTCAGAGATGTTTGACCTCGTGACTGGCACGAACTAATTAGATTTTGGGATCGATCCAGTATCGGACGAGGACTCTAGATTATTTCTCCTGTTTTGGGGTTTTTTCAGTTAATTTTTGAGAGCGATCGGGATTCATTTTTAGTATTCTCTTTTGTGAGAGCAGTCGAGTTTATTACCTCCACCTGAGCGAAGGCGGAAGTATTGTTTTCAGTCGTGTTTTTTTTTGTTTTGTTTGTTTGTCCATGGACAAAATATCACAAGAACCGCTGAATAGATTCGGATGAAACTTTCAGGGATGTTTGGCCTCGTGACTGGCACGAACTGATTAGATTTTGGGATCGATCCAGTACCGGACGAGGATTCTGGATTATTTTTCCTGTTTTGTTTCAGTTAATTTTTGAGAGAGGTCGGGTTCATTTTTAGTATTCTCATTTGTGAGAGCAGTCGAGTTTATTTCAGATATTCTCATTTTAAAAATCCTCTCTGGCTAATCGTTGAGAGGCATTTGTGTTGCTTTGGCGAAGGTTTGCACTCTCTGAGTGCTCTTGTTAAAGTTGTCATCACATCTCTCTAGTGTCTAGTCATTATGTCACTCAAATAATGCGGCGAACTGGCAGAGTCGTTACCACACCGGTCAAAATGCTTAGCAGCATTTCCTCCATCTTTAAGTTCCGAGTTCAAATTCTACCGAGGTCAGCTTTGCCTTTCTTCCTCTCGGGATCGATGAAATAAGTACCAGTTATAGACTGGGGTCGATGTAATCGACTAAACCCCTCCTCAAAGTTTTAAACCATGTGTCTATAGTAGAAAGGATTATGTAGCTCAAATATGGCGGCGAACTGGTAGAGTCATTATATCCCCGGCCAAAATGCTTAGCGGCATTTCGACCATCTTTACGTTCCGTGTTCAAATTCCGCCAAGGTCGGTTTTGCCTTTCATCCATGTGAGAACGATAAAATAAGTACCAGTTACGCACTGGTGTCAAATGACTCCCTAGACTGGCTGAGAGAGCGATTTCAGGAGAGACTGATCAACAGGAAGTGTAACACTGAGTGGGTACCGCATCTACTGGATTTGAACCCCCCCCCCAGATTTTTATCTGTGGGGGTATCTCAAAGGATAATGTTTACCAGAACAACCCTAAAACGATTGAACTGAAGGCAGCAATCGCAGCAGAAATCAAGGAAATCCCCAAAGAGGAATGTGTTCGAGTAATTGATAATTTTGCGCGAAGTATGCAAGTGTTTGCGCGATGTAAGCTATTTGGAGCATATTTTGAAAAGAACATGACTTTTATGCAATGGGAATGATCGAACACAGACCGAAGTTTAAGTCCAGCAAATTTCAAGAAATTTGCTGGACCTTTGTAGGATCTAATAAAATTTTTATGGGTTCTGTTTTTTTTGTGGGGGGGGGGGACTCTGTAATTACCTTTTTGTAGTTCCTCTGAGACTATTAGAATGGAGAGAGAGAGAGAGAGAGAGAGAGGGGGGGAGAGAGAGAGGCATCTTCAAACGGGAAACTTAGGCCTATTGAAGCAAAATGGATTTCCTTAAAGCTGTCCGAAGTTCCAAGTGGTGGTATTCAACCGGGTTGCATTTTAAATCTACCAACGAAATAGGCCAGAGTGGGATTTGAACTCAGAAATATTAGGAACAAATACCGCAAGGTAATCGGGCTGACGTTTTTACAGATCCGTCATTCCGTCGCTCTAGGCTGGTACGTTTTTAACTCGATCCCATTAGAAGGAAAGATAAAGTTGACCATAGCTGTATTTGAACTCAGAGCACCGTGTGTCAGAGTAAATACTCCGAGGCATTACATACGACACTCTAAAGACCTTGCCAATTCGCTGCCTGCACACAAATCTTGCAATATCACATTGGTGGACTATAAATAGATTATGGTAATATGCATTGTTGCTGGGTATAGCAACGTTAGGGTATATAAATGACAGGGGCAGTAGAAAATGTAAGGACATTGATAAGAAATATGAATGACGTTAAAGCAAAAACAAAACAAATTTTGCAAAGATTTTGACGGTTGTTAGATCGATAGAAGAATTTTCCAGGATGATAACTTGCTGTTTTTGCTTTCAGTGATATGCATGATATGCATGATGCCATTAACTGTAATGCCACGAATGGAAACAGAAGAGTGTATTGAGAGAGAAAGACACACACTATAAAATCAATCATTTTCTGTTTACTGACGATTTCAAACTGTTTGCAAAGAACGGAAATCAAATATATTGTTTAGTACACGGGTTAACTGAAAAAAGGTTGCATAGCATGAAATTTGCGATTTAAAAACGTAGAGGGAATGTTAATACTGAAAAGATAAGAAATAATAAGTTGTCATAATGAAAGTAAAACAAAAAATGGTAAAAATCTTCAGATGCAAGTTTATTACAAAATATAGCTTTAAAGGTGTATAAATACTTAGGAACGGTTTGGATGTGAAAGAGATAGATAACTTGGAGGGAAAACTTAGAAAGATGGATAGAAGACGATTGGTATTAGAGATTACGTCATGTTAGTTAATTGCAAAACAGAAAAAGAGAAAGACAGAGAGAGAGAGAGAGAAAGAGAAGAGAGAGAGAGAGAGAAAGTGAGAGAGAAAACAAAGTTCGTTTTGCAACCACGTGTTTTCAGGTTCAGTCTCACTGAACCGCAGCTTGGGCATTGTTTCATGCCGCAAGTAGACCAATGTTTCTTGAAAGACTTTACTATACGCAGACTATATGAAAGCCTGTCACTCGCTCTCTTTCTCTTTCTCTCTCTCTCTCTCTCTCTCTCTCTCTCTCGCACACACACACTCATACACATATACAAATACACACACATATATGTATCATTACTTGTGTGTATGTATGTGTGTGTGTGTGTGCGTATGTGTGTGTGTGTGTGTGTGTGTGTGTGTGTGTGTGCCTGTGTTAGTCCCCCTACACCACTTGACAACCAGGTTGATTTGCTAACGCCCCAGTAACTTAGCAGTTCGGCAAAACAGACCAATAAAATAAGTAGTAGACTTCAGAAACATAAGTACTGAGATCGATCTGTTCGACTAAAAAAAAAAAAAAAAAAAACACCCTTCAAGGCAGTATCCCAACACTATTAGTACAAAAAAAACCCTTCAAGGCAGTATCCCAACACTATTAGTACATAGATCTCATCTGCCGTTGTTCAGGCCGGTCAGCTCCAGCTGAACAGACCCCTGATGAGAGGCATCCATATTGTGTACCATCTTATTATTGTTTTACAAATAAAGCTTATTTAATACTACATTATTTAACTCAGCGTATCTGTCTTACTGTAAGGTAGTAATTTGTGAGTTGACGAATAATTGACTGCTATTTCTAGCTGGCTGATTGACCTCATTGAGAGACTCTTTCCTTTAGCCGAAGGTGATAACTGTTTTGAGATCCAGTAAATGAATCTTTCAGTAAATAAGAGAATAGATTAATGCGTAAAGATGCTAATATAATGGAAATTTTATAGCATATAATTAGCAGATAATGAAGCTATAAAATAGATAGATATAGAAATTTATTAATATTTCGGAAACTAACACAGAAGCGATATTTATAGAGGGTATTAGTGGCTGAATTTAAGATAAATAGATGAAAAAAGATTCTGGTCATTAACACATGAGCCATAAATAAAATGTGGAGTAGTTTTAACTGGAAAACTTAAACACACATACATACATACATATATGTGTGTATGCGTATATATATATATATATATAAATATATTCTTTTATTCTTTTACTTGTTCCAGTCATTTGGCTGTGGCCATGCTGGAGCATCGCCTTTAGTCGAACAAATCGACCCCAGGACTTATTCTTTGTAAGTCTAGTACTTATTCTATCGGTTCTTTTGTCAAACTGCTAGGTTACGGGGATGTAAACACACCAACATCGGTGGTGGGGGGACAAACACAGACACACAAATATACATATATGTATATGTATGTATATATATATATATATATATATACATATATATATAGGAGAATTCACGAAAAAACAACAGACGTAGACAGGTGGTGTAAAAACCAAATGGATGTATTAGTATAACGCTCGGGAATAGAGAAAGTCTTTAACGTTTCGAGCCTACGCTCTTCAACAGACAGGAACACAGAAAGAAATAAGGAGAGAAACAAGGAGAGAAAAAATGTGTAGTGGTCAGCGATCTATCATGGCGAATGCCGGACAGAAGGGTCACACAGGAGAGTTAAGAAAAAGGGGAGATAATAAAGAAGTGGTGAACCCAAGACGAGAAGCTGCGCGTGTGTGAGAGAATGCTGGTGATCTTAACGTATGCATGTGTGTATGTAGGTGTGAGGGTGTGAAAATGTGGGGATGGGAATTGGTCAGTGCTGGTGTGTGTGCGTGGTGGTGTGTTGTGATGTGATGTGTTGTGTGATATGGTATAGCGTGGTGTGATGTGTTGGGAGGTGGGGGAGGCGAGAGTGGGGAAAGCATGAGTGGGGGTAGAGGTAGGGGTGTATGGGTAGGCAGAGGTTGGGGGTAGGTTTCAAAGCCAAGGAAAGTTGTTGTACCCAGAGAACACAACGATATGGTGAATATTGCTGATATATCGAAAGGCTATCTGATCCATTATCAACTGTTTCATAAACAATCTCTAAGAGAAGAGAATAGATTCAAAATGATCAATAAATGCTTTTCAAATAAGCGTTAGTTTGAATCTACAGCAGGTATTTGCCTGTATTTCAAAGCTAAACAAGTCGATTTTTCGTGGAATTCGTATTTATTGGAATAATCAACTTATTCTTTATGCACACATTTATGCATTCACTCACGTATTACATAACTACAGTTTATTTTTTGTTTATTTATTAATTGAAATTTCGTCCTGTACTGACCTTCTGTTTTATATAAAGAATCCAGAGCAGAAGACGTCAGTGAGTTCATTTTTTCTCCCTACCGGAGCTGAATAATGCTGTGCATAATATGCTTTGTATATTGAGTTCTAAACAACTAGTTATTAGTATTACTATGGCAAAGTAGAAGCAAATATATATATATATATATATATATATATATATATATATATATATATATATATATGTATGTATGTATGTGTGTGTGTGTGTGTGTGTGTATGTATGTATGTGTGTGCGCGCACGTATACATGAATATACATATGCATAATATATATATATATATATATAGATATATGTATGTATGTATTATGTATGTGTATGTGTAAATATATATATACGCATATATATGTGTGCATCTATCTATCTATCTATCTATCTATCTATACATACATACATACATACATACATACATACATACATACATATATATATATATATATATATATATATATATATATATATATATATATATATATATATATATATATATATATATATATATATAGTGAATCCAAACAAAGAAGAACAGACATGAAAAAACAACAACGCGAGGACGTGGTATAATTAATATATAAACATACATACATACACACACACACACACATATATATATATATATATATATATATATATATATATATATATATGCACGTGGGATAGGTATTTCGGAAGTCTGTAGATATTTTTGTTTTTTTTAATAATTTCTAGAGTGTAATTGGTTTAGAAGTAATTTTCTTAACGCTTGTCTAGTTCTGGTTCCCAGATGAAGAAATAATAGACGATCAGTCTTATCTATAGAAGTGAGTTTATGAAGAGAAACATCGTTCGGGTGGAATGAGTGGCTAGGAAGGTGAGCTCCGGCTAGAAAGTTCTAAAGAAATAAATCTGTTCTAGTAGATAATAAAGACAGTCTAGACTAGCGTCATGAGGATAATCCACACATTAAAAACGGTCAATAAGTCAGCTTTTATCGATCTGCTGGTTGATTTCTTTTTTCCTTCTGAAGATGATATAGTATTGTTCTGATTGAAAGTGCTTCATTATATCAAATTTGACACCAGAGCTGTACAATTGTATAAAATTTTATGAAATGAAATACAACATGAATTCAAGACAGTTTCGTTATGTGAAATATCTAATGCTAACCTTTATAAGATTACGATATAACTCGTGCTGCCTTAGAATAACATTAGAGTTATTTATAACACTATAATATTGGGATTATATAAAATATTTTCTGTGATTATAGGCGCAGGCGTGGCTGTGTGGTACGAAATTTGCTTCCCAACCATATGATACCGGGTTCAATCCCACTGCGTAGCACCTTGGACATCTATTATATATATATATATATATATATATATATATATATATATATATATATATATATAAGTGTATGTGTATGTGTGTGTGTATGTGTGTGTGTGTGTGTGCGTGCGTGTGAGTTTTCGTGTCAGTGTTTGATCCCCACTATCGCTTGACAACCGGTGGTGGTGTGTTTACGTACCCGTAACCTAAAATTTCGGCGAAACAAACAGATACGATAAGTACCAGTCTTTAAAATGTATTGGGGTCGATTCGTTCAACTAAAACCCTTCAAGGTGGTGCTCCAGCATGGCCACAATCTAATGGCTAAGAGAAGTAAACGGTGAAAGATTAAATCACATGTAATCTTACCATTGTACAATGGTATTGGGATTATAACGATGGATATTTTCAGAATGTTACAATATCAGTAACAGAGTGATTAGTCACATAAACTGCTGTAGAATAATTAGCCTTAAATCCAATATAATTTCTCTACAGCAACACTAGTTATATTTACGTGGTGTCCCCTAGCGGACAATTACTACAAGGGAGATAATCATTTCTTCATAATTGGCAGGGTTAGAGGTTCGAATCTGAAATTGAGGAATAAAAAGCATAGAAAATATATATTTGTGTGTGTAAACATATTTAATGCTAACGATTATAAGATTGAAGTACAAGTGCTGCTTTAGTATAATAATGTTAGATATATTTATAATAGATTAATATTAGGATTGTTTATAACATTTTCTGTGATTAAATCATATTTAATCCTACAATAGTAAAATGTTATCGCGATTATAACTACGAGTATATTTAGGATATTCCAAGATAAGCAACGAAGTGACTTGTCACGTAAACTGCTTAAGAACGTTTAATCATAATCCCCCCCACAAAAAAAAAAAATTGTTTACGGCAACACTAGTTATATTTACGTAGAGTCTCCTACTTGGCGGGATTTGGACTTTGAATTTGAAATTAAGCAATGAGGAAGATGTATGGTATATATGCTTTTATAAATTATTGCGAAGGTGCGTATCTAAGTGGTTAGTGCATTCGGCTTAAGATCATAAGGTCGTGAATTCGATATCTGACGGTGGGGTGTGACTTTGAGCAAGATACTCTATTTCACTCAGCTGACAAAAATGAGTAGTACCTGTAATTTAAAAGGCCAACCTTATCACATTCTGTGCCATGCTGAATTTCCCTGAGAACTACCTTAAGGGGTACGGGTGTCTGAGGAGTGCTCAGCCACTTGCATGTTAATTTCCTGAGCAAGATATTCCATTGGTAGGATCAACTGTCGTTGTAACATTTGAAGTGGCAGTTATACATTATTACTTCCATATTACAAAGTACTTAAAATTTCTAGTCTTTGGTAATCGCACATAGCTCCATTTCGTTCTTTTTAGAAATCATCAGCATAAAATAACCCGAATTATTAAAGGAAATATTCTATGAAGCAACACACATTTTTATAGATGGAAAATAATTTTAGTCTGAAAAAATTCATGGAAGGTGCGATATATTGTAACCCAATAAATGTTAGCATTAAATGCTATAAATGTATGTAAAACATCGTTTAAAGACAGTTGAATATGCGAAAAAATAATTTGGTGCTAACGTTTATAGGATTATGCAGGTACGCGGGTGTTTCAAAAATGCCTCATGGAGTGATGACCGTAGCCTACATGGTTGCGCAAGGCATAGCACTCGTTCAGCCACTCTGCTATGGATACGGCGAAGTCATCGGACTGCAGCATGGTGGATTGTGAAGAGGCAAAGGAGGAACTCAACTGAACCAACTTCTTACATTGAATCTGAGGGGAAGAATCCTGGAAGACCAACGGTCAGGATCGCCAAGCTCTATCAAGAGAATAACTACAACGCATCCATAGGGATGGTTTCCATGTTTGGGGAATCATAATGAAAGAATCATTATGACTGAAGCTGCCAGTTTAAATTCATTAATAGAATTGGATGGTAACAGAGAGTCACGGAAATTCCCCCAAGCAGTGAGACCGGATATAAATTACCGTTAAAGGATATATTTCAGTTATTTCATGGAATAACTAGGTATTTCATGAATTACCTGGCTGAATTATTATATAATAATAAGGTAATAATTTTATACACTTTAACTGATTTAGCCAGGTAATTCATGAAATACCCCTAGTTATTCCATGGTATAACTGAATTATATGCTTTAACGGTAGCATATATATACACACACACACACACACACATATATATATATATATATATATATATATATATATATATATATATATATATATATATATATATATATAAAGAGAGAGAGAGAGAGAGAGAGAGAGAGAGAGAGAGAGAGTTATCACCAAGCTAACATGGCAGTCCAGAAAGATAGGACGAATGGTGCGTTGATTAGCTCCAAGAGGCCATCGCCTCTAGCTAGCTATGTGACACACGAACCTGTGTCCATTATAACCTTCAAACAGGGGAGGTCAGCCGCTTCCTCTTGCTGGTCTGGCATCTACAGACTAGTTTCAGGGTATTTGCCCCTTATTAATGTAGAGCAGCCGAACCGATATATATATATATATATATATATATATATATATATATATATATATATATATATATATATATATATGTGTGTGTTTGTATGTATGCATAGGATTACAATAGTGGTTGTCAAACGTTCGTAGAGGTCAAACAGGCAGACAGATAGATAGACAGACACACACACACACACAAAGATACATACATACATAATACATACATACATACATACATACACACACACACACACACACACACACACACACACATATATATATATATATATATATATAAATATATACATATATATATATGACGGGTTTCTTTCTGTTTCTGTTTGGGAGCCATACAGTGGGACTGAACCCAGAACCATATGGTTAGGAAGCAAATTTCTCAGCACAAAGCCACGTCTGTCTAATGTGTGTGTGTGTGTGTGTGTGTGTGTGTGTGTGTGTGTGTGTGTGTGTGTGTGTGTGTGTAAGCCTATGTACGTGCATGATTGTATGTAGATATACGTGTGTGTGTGTGTATTTGTGCATCTTGACTTGACATCGCGTGATTGTTGCAAACGAGCGTTACAGTAATACATGCGGTGTTATTCGCTTCTAGTCTTTCATGGAAAAATATCTGGCCCGAGGGAAACATTACACTGCTTGGAAACCATTGAGGGATGACGACACGAAAGGCGTCCAGCTGTAAAATATCTGCCTCAACGAATTCTGTCAGAACCAAGCAAGCGAGGAAAAGTGAAAGCGGTGATAGAGACGAAGATAACAACGACAACGGTGCTTCTGTTGCTGCTGTTGATGATGATAACGCTTTGACGATGATGATGGTGACGGTAATGACGACGATCATGATGGATGATGATGATGATGATGATGATGGGTTATAGCCCAAAATTTTAAAGCAATTTATTTGACTCTTCATTCCGTTGCTGATGAAGCAGCTTCTCGAAAATACTCGAGGTTATAATCCTAATAGCGTTGTTCTGCTCCAGGATTAGATATCTTTTAATCATATAAAATGTTATAAATATTAAATACGTTTCCATTTTCGAAACTGTTCTATAATATAGTGTAATTGGGCCGTAAATGTCGCTAATAACTACTATAATATACACAATTTCCATTAACAGACCGGACAAAATGCTTAGCGACGTTTCGTCTGTTTTTACTTTCTGAGTTCTGCCGAAATCGGCTTTCCTTTTCATCCTACCTGGGTCGATAAAACTAGTCAAGACCAGGAATCAATGTAATCGACTTACGCTCCCTCCAAAAATTGCTGGCCCTCGCAAAATTTTGAATCTATTATACATTGTGTGTATACTATACTATATACACTGATCTGTGCTTGTCAAAAGACCTCTCTTGTAAAATGTTTCATGTCTATCATTGAGTATAACCCAAATTAATTTGATCAAAGAGGAAACCAACTCTTTCGAGTGACACTGTCTCAAACTCTGCACTGGAAACTTACGAAATGTATACTTGTTTGGATTGTA
Organism: Octopus bimaculoides; assembly: GCF_046866305.1. NCBI lineage: Eukaryota > Metazoa > Mollusca > Cephalopoda > Octopoda > Octopodidae > Octopus > Octopus bimaculoides. Next base: position 125,247,705 of record NC_142931.1, read on the forward strand.
TGGTAAGGATGATGCTTATGGATAGTGTTGTAGTTGTAGTCTGGGATATATTAAGATGTTCCTATATTTGAGAGTAATTACATTGTGTAACAAAATTTCAGTAGGTGTTATTTCCTATTTGCTTCTATCAAGAAATCAAAGGAAATGATTGATTTTCCTTTCAAAATTTGCTTTTGTGACCTGGACATCAATGTTTTGAAACTGACCTATTTTCCATTACATTTCAAACAGATTCTGCGCTGAGTTGCTGAAGCAGAAATATCGTTATAGCAAATATTCTGCTCAATACCACACACTTACTTGTCTGTTGCTTATCCTCAAGCACTTGAGCATGTCCCTCAGTGGTTGACAATATGAGCATCTCTGAACAGGAGCAGGAGTAGTAGCGGTTGGGGGGGGCGTCATAAACATGTGTTGAGAAGGATTCTTTGGGATTTGAATAAATGTAACAAAAGTAAAGTTTGAAGGAAATTTTATCCATTTTTCATACTCTCTACTGGAGAGTAAATAGGAAATAACAGTTACTACCTTAGGACAAAAATCGTGTTATACAGTCCTAAGTATTGGTAAGTGCTTTGAGTTGTAGAATTTATCAGTAAATTAGATCTAGCTCTATATAATCTCTGTGCTCACAGACTACAGGCACACGTCTATTTTGAGTATTTTCGTTTCAATTTATAGATGATAAGCAGAACCGTTATCTCTCCGGGTAAACTGCTGAACGGTATTTCGTCCGTCTTTACGTTCTAAGCTCAAATTCCACCGAAGTCGACATTGCCTTTCATCCTTTAAGGTCTCTAAAATAAATACCAGTTGAGCACTGGGGTCGATATAGTTAACTTTGCCTCGTCTTCGAAATTCTTGTGAAGAGGGTATCTGGACACTAAGCAAAACTAAAAGCAAGACCTGTTGAAGGACGTACGAGCTCCTTGTGGGTCAACGGCTATCCAGTTGGAGAAGACACTAGCAAACTACCCCAATATCTCTGCCGAGAAACAGTATGAGAAAGTCAGAACGAAGTAACGCTACGGCTTCATCCGATTGGAGAGCTCGCGCATAATCGGGAAGACCCGTTCTAGTCAACAACGCGCTGTAAAAGCGTACGATTGATGACGACCTAAACGATAAGTGTGTACAATTGCTTGTTTTATGACTTATGTTGACAGTTTTCCGCACTTTATTAACTTTTTATTAGATTTATTATTTAGTTATTTTTATTGAGTAGTTTTGTCGGTCTTTAACTATTTTATGAGTTCTGCACAAAATAGCAAGAATACAAACTGTAACGTATCTATTCATTCTTAATATATTCTAACTGATTTGCACATGAGTATCTCATCGCTGTTATTGCTTTCTTTTGTCATCGGAGAAAACCTCCTCTCTTTAGACGACGTGAGTTTATAACACACGCAGTTTACCGATGTTAGGCCATTTTGGGACACTGTCGTGTTTCGACCATCTTGTATGTCTCCTCAGTCAAAGTTACCCTACCGAATCGATGATCCTAACAAGAGATCATGTTTCGGTTTATAAAAACCAGCAAACAAATGCCTAATCAGATTTAACATCTTAAGTGTTCCAGCTATGGCTATTATCCTTTGAGGCAACAGGCATTTAAGATTACAGTATGCGATGTACTTTTACCGTTGCAAGAGGGTACTATTTATTGGCTATAGTGCTAGCAGTAGGCACTGTTGCTTTATTGCAGTGGCCATGATGTAAAATCTGTTGCTGCTGAATGTTTTGAAAAGAAACGTTGGATCTTGCTGGGAGTGGTCTAAGAGGTTTTGTCGTAGTTTGTGAATGTATTTTTGATGTATGCATGCATGCATGTATGTATGTATGTATGTATGTATGTATGTATGTATGTATGTATGTATGTATGCGTGTATGCATGCTTGTATAAATATATATATATATATATATATATATGTATGTATGTCGCATGTATATATGTATGCATGTACGTGTATATACATACATATATATATAGAGAGAGAAACAGTCTTAGATGCATACATGCTTGCCTCTCTCTCTCCCTATATATATATATATATATATATATATATATATATATATATATATATATATATATATATATACATATATATATATATATATATATATATATATATATATGTATATATATATATATATATATATATGCACACATGCACATGCAGGCACACTTATACACACACAAACATATATACCATCACAGATATCATGATATTCAATTCAAGTCAGGTATCTTTTGGCTCAAAGAACATTTTTATACGAAAATAGTTTTCCGTTCTACATATTATTTTGAATTCAGAAGTTGACACTTCAAAAGCAACTACGCTATTAAACTTTGTTTAGCCGCTTGCTTAGACAACAGATGGTGCTACTGTTCTTCACAGATGACTGAATTGTATTTACTACATGTTCATTGGAACACGTGTTGCGTTCGTCCTTCATTACTTTTTTTTTTTGTTTTTACATAACTTTACGTATCTTTAGGTTTATATTCTTCGTTTACGCATAAGATGGCCGACGAAATATCTATGAAACTTACAAATGAAAACTTTGCGCATAAGGAATCCTTCCACTTTTCGATAATGCAAGCAAAGGAAATAATGAGCTTATAATGTTGATGTGAGATGGATTTAGAATTTTTGAGAGCGTGAACTAATCCAGGAACGGTGAATCCTGAAGCGAATAGAGCTTATAAATAATAACATATTAATATTGGGTTAAAAACTCTTTAGAAAGAAAAATTGAAGGTTGCCTCCATGGCTTGAACCCACACACTGTAGACATTATAGACTTTCTAAAATGGATAGAGAAGTTCAAAAGGACTGCTTTCATCCAATAGTAGAATGCCTGTCATGTTTAGAGGAGATGTAAATTTGTGCTCCACTGTCAAGGTTCGATATTTTCTATCCAAAGTGTCTTTTAATCCAGTCTTTTAATCCATAGGCTGTTATTTATAGCTCTATTTCCTTCATGATCCACCGTTCCGGTTTTTAATCCACTATTTCCACGCTATTATTTAGAGCACTTTTGTTTCGAGATTCACCGATCCTAAAAATAAGATTATATTTTGGCAATGCGAGCAGAAAATTCTGTGCAAAGCAAAGCTGCATACTGACGCTGGAAAACTGATAAGAGATCTAAATTTCTATTTGCTATGAGCTTCTGTTTCATTGCAAGAATTTGGTAAAACCGATCCACCCATTCCGATTGAATTCTGCATAGTTTCAGGCCAGCCATTTACCAGAAATACGAACGAAAATGATTTAAGAATATTACATGTGATGTATTTATAATATGTGATGTATTATATGTAATGTATTATATGCAAAATATATGTTATATATTACGTATGAAAGGCGGTAAATCTGAGCTTTTAGAACATTAGTTTGTATTGTAGCGCAGGCGTGGCTGTGTGGTAAGAAGCTTGCTTCCCAATTACATGTTTCCCGGTTCAGATCCACTGTGTAACACCTTGGGCAAGTATCTATCTTCTGCTCTAGCCTCGGACCGACTAAAGCCTTGTAAGTGGATTTGGTAGGCAGAAATTGAAAGAAACCCATCGTATATCTATCTATGTAACGTACTAAATAACTAACTAACTAACTATTCATCTATATGTTTTTCTCTGTATTTGTCCCGCACCACCACTTGACAAGCGGTAGTAGTAGTAGTAGTAGTAGCAGCAGCAGCAGCAGTAGCAGCAGTAGTAGTAGTAGTAGTAGTAGTTGTTGTTGTTGTTGTTTATGAAACCAAGCTCAGATCAACGCCATGTACTTTAATGAAATTGATTTCCGATAACCTGATGTAATGCTATCTATAATAGACTGATCCCCCCACCCCTAAATCCCCCTCTACAACAGGACTGTGTTAACAAGCATTATAGCCTCCATCCCAGCCCCGAGCAAAGCAACACCTTGGGTGGGGGTCAATAGTATTTATTTATTGAAGGCAAGCCATAACATACATAGATTAACATTGAGCCCTTAGATTTGCAAGGAGCTCCGGGCAACCATTAATTGTGCTTATACATTGATACAGCAGTGTACCTATTGCAAGGGGACATCTTTGTCTTGTCTGTCATGTCTTAAACAGATCGAATACTGGAGTAGCGGGAAGCTTTTACAAGTATTTACATGTGCTATAATCGAACAAATAGCCTGATTCGATGCTTTGGTGTAAGAGATCGATTCTACTTAACTCAGTATACTAATTGATTGCTTATTATTTTCAATTGATTGGAGGTATTTCTATGGATTTTTCCTGCTATATTAAATCAATAAAGAATACATGTTCACGCGCATAGACACACTCACACACACACACACAAACACACTCACGTGCGCGGGCGCAAAGACATGCACACATATGCATACATGTGCATGTTTACATACATCAGGATATATAAAATGAACTCAATCATAGAAACGCAAATACGTTGTAGAATAAATCAGATAGACATACATACGCACATAAATGAATGTACACATAAAAGAAAAAAGACAATTTGAATAGGTGGTAGTTAACATGAAGACGGAGGTAAATAAAGAGATAGAGAGGGGGAAGAGAGAAAGAGAGAGAGAGAAGTTAGGCGAGAGAATGAGGTGGTGTTTAAGTTGTTTTGGATGAAAAACAGAGAGGTTTGGATGTTGGATAGAGAAGAAATATTTTGATAGATGGGGATGAGAGAGAAGAGATTCGCGAAATGAGAGGAGAGAGAGCAAAAGATGGCGAAAGAGAGAGAGAGAAAGAGAGAGAGAGAGAGGGAGAGAGATAGAGAGAGAGAGAGAGAAAGAGAGAGAGAGAGAGGGAGAGAGAGAGAGAGAGAGAGAGAGAGAGAGAGAGATGGTTAAGGGGAATATTACGTATGATTAA
>NC_142931.1:125260094-125267594 GCF_046866305.1 Octopus bimaculoides
TTATCAGTACCACAGCTAATACTTGTTGCGATCCAAATGCCAAAGTATGGTAAACATAAACAGAATAACGAATAGTCAAAGGCGGTGAGCTGGCAGAGTCATTAGCTCGCCGGGCGAAATGCTTAGCGGTATTTCGTCTGTCGTTACGTTCTGAGTTCAAATTCCACCGAGATCAACTTTGCCTTTCATCCTTCCGGGGTCGATAAATTAAGTACCAGTTATGCACTGGGGTCGATGTAATCGACTTAATCCCTTTGCCTGTCCTTGTTTGTCTCCTCTATGTTTAGCCCCTTCTGGGCAATAAAGAAATAAGAATAGCGAATAGTCAAAGTAAAGGCCACTGTTTTCTATCATAGTTCAAACATTTGTCATGGCACCAGCGGACAAAATGGAAAAGGCGTTGCCCCGGAGTGGGGTAACCATCATTTACGCAAACAATAAACAGCAAAAAAAAAAAAAATTCGGAAACAAGAACCAGTTCTTTTTGTTTGTTTGTTTGTTTGTTTAAAATTCGGAGCAACACCATGGGAGCATTCACCACTAACTACTGCCTCTCATACAATAATAACCACCACAATGACAACAACAACAACTGCAATAACAACAGCGGGCCCGGGAACAGGGGGTGCAGGTGGTGCAAGCGCACCCCCTAGAATTTTTGAGGAGGGCAGAACCAAAATTTGCACCCCTAATTATTTTCCTCAGGTTTAGAAAACAGTGAATAAAAAGAGATGTGTAAAAAAGTAACTTGAAGTTAGGTTCCTTTTCAAAGAACAAAACACAAAAATAAATAACAGAAAAAAAACCAAGACCTTGCTTGTAAAAAAATTTGGACGTGGGTTTGCACCCCCTGAGCAAATTTCGTTCCCGAGCCAGTGGCAACAACATATCCATAAACACAAACACACATACACACAAACACACAGACGCACTTTCACAGCTACGTGCACACGCATACGCACATACCTAGACATAGTAAGGCATTCGTGAAAAACAACATCATAAACGTTACAAGTTTGTTTTTTTCTTTTTTGGCTTTAAATGTTATGCTACTCCCATACAATAATGACAGCAATCACAATAAATACAACAACATGTAGAGATGGATTATACGAAATTACAAAGCGCATACATACAGACGCACTTATACAGCTACACACACATACGCACACATCTGGACACAAAAGGGCTTTCGTTAAAAACAACATCATAAACGTTACAAGTTTGTTTTTTTCTTTTTGGCTTTAAATGTTATGCTACTCCCATACAATAATAAACACAATAATGACAACAATAACAATAACTACAACAACATGTAGAGATGGATTATGCGAAATTACAAAGCGCTTACATACGGACGCACTTATACAGCTACACACGCATACGCACACATCTAGACTCAAAAAAGGGCTTTCGTTAAAAACAACATCATAAACGTTTACAAGTAAGGGTTTTTTTTTTTTTCTTGTGTGTCATTCCGGGCTTTAAATGTTTTTTTTTATGCTACTCACCATATTCTCGCAGATCATTTTTTTCTCCGTCATGTTTGCAGGACAGGACAGCTGACGAGCAACAAACAGTAAGAAGCTGTAACAACAACAACCACCACCACCACCACAACAACAACAACAACAGCCAGAACAAACGACAGCGACAATAGAAGCAGTAAGAGTAACAGCAGCAGCAGCAGCAGCAGCAGCAGCAGTGACAGCAACAGTTGTAAACAACACCACCACCAGCAGCAACAGCAGCAGCAGCGGAGAATATCAACAAGTAACAACAGCAGCAGGAGCAGCAGCAACAGTAAAAGTCACAGCTGCAGCTTCAGCAACATCAGTAACAATAGTTAGTAGTAGTAGTAGTAGTAGTAGTGGTGGTGGTGGTGGTGGTGGTGTTACCAGTAGTAGTAGTAGTAGTGGTGGTGGTGGTGGTGGTGGTGGTAGTAGTAGTAGTGGTAGGGATGGTAGGGGTGGTGGTGGTGGTGGTGGTGGTGGTACCAGTAGTAGTAGTAGTAGTAGTAGTAGTGGTGGTGGTGGTGGTGGTGGTGGTAGTGGTGGTACCAGTAGTAGTTGTAGTAGTAGTGGTGGTGGTGGTAGTAGTAGTGGTAGGGGTGGTAGTGGTGGTGGTGATGGTGGTGCTGGTGGTGATGGTGGTGATGTTGATGGAGGTGGGATGGTGATGGAGGTGGGGGTGGTGATGGAGGTGTGGTGGTGATGGAGGTGGGGTGGTGAGGAGGTGGGGTGGTGATGGAGGTGAGGTGGTGATGGAGGTGGGGTGGTGATGGAGGTGGGGGGTGATGAAGGTGGGGTGGTGATGGAGGTGGGGGTGGTGATGGAGGTGGGGGGGGGGTGGGTGATGAAGGTGGGGGTGGTGATGGAGGTGGGGGTGGGGGTGGAGGTGGGTGGTGGTGATGGAGGTGGGGGTGGTGATGGAGGTGGGGGTGGTTATGGAGGTGTGGTGGTGATGGAGGTGTGGTGGTGAGGAGGTGGGGTGGTGATGAAGGTGGGGTGGTGATGGAGGTGGGGGGTGGTGATGGAGGTGGGTGTGGTGATGGAGGTGGGGGGTGGTGATGGAGGTGGGGTGGTGGTGGGGGTGGTTATGGAGGTGTGGTGGTGATGGAGGTGTGGTGGTGAGGAGGTGGGGTGGTGATGGAGGTGGGGTGGTGATGGAGGTGGGGGTGGTGATGGAGGTGGGGTTGTGATGGAGGTGGGGTGGTGATGGAGGTGGGATGGTGATGGAGGTGGTTGATGATGGAGGTGGGGTGGTGATGGAGGTGGGGGGTGGTGATGGAAGTGGGGGTGGTGATGGAGGTGGGGGTGGTGATGGAGGTGGGGTGATGATGGAGGTAGGGGTGGTGATGGAGGTGGGATGGGGTGGTGATGGAGGTGGGATGGGATGGTGATGTAGGTGGGGTGGTGATGGTGGTACTGGCTGTAGTGGTAGTAGTAGTAGTGATGGTGGTGGTGATAGTAGTTGTGATGGTAGTGGTGGTGGTGGTGGTAGCAGCAGCAGCAGCAGTAGTAATAGTAGTAGTAGTAGTAGTAGTAGTAGTTATGTTATGTTATTGATGTTATTCTACCTGTGATGGAAATGGTAGTGGCTATGGTGGTGGTGGTGGTGGTTGTGGTGGTGGTGCTTACTGTGCCATCACCATCAATGGTGTTCTTGGTGATGGTGATGGTGGTGGTGCTAGTAACGGCACGGATCGCTGCTGCTGGTGCATATGGTGATAATGATAATGATAATGGTGGTATTGGTGGTGTTGGTGGTGGTGGTCACTTTTGGATGAAGTCAAAAAGAAATATAAGAAAATAGAGAGAGAGGGACTGAATAAAGGAGAGAGAGAGAGAGAGAGACAGAGAGACAGAGAAAGAGAGAAGAGAAAGAAACAAAGTGAGAGATGGTGGGGATGGGGGAGTGTCTGTGTGTGAGGGAAATTCAATTTTGGAGTGAATGGGTATAAGTGTGAGTGAAACTTGTGAAAGTGTGTAGGTGTAAGTATGAGTGGACGTTTGAGTGACAGTGGGTGAGTGATGAAGCTTAGCTGTCATGCAACTGTCAGTCTATGCTCCATTGATCTGTCGCTTCTTCTCTATTTCTCTCTCTCTCTCTCTCTCTCTCTCTCTCATTCTCTCTTAGTCACTCTCTCTCTATCACTCTCTGTCAATCTCTCCATCACCCAGTCTTTCTCTCGCTCTCTCAATTTCCCTTCCTCTGCCTCACCGTCTGACTCTCTCTGTCTCTGTGTCCCTTTTTACACCCACTCCTCCTCATTTTCTTCTTCTACCTCCTTCACTTCTTCTTTCTCCGCTTCGTATAGCGTTGTTACCACCACTATTACTACTACCATCATCGCATCACCACCATCACCACTACCAAAACCACCATCACCACCACCAACATCATCACCATCATCACAACCGCCACAACTGCCATCACAATCACCATCACCACTACCCCTCAATTACCACCCCAATCCCCACCCCACCCCACCCACCACCACATACCCTCGACACCACCAGTTACCCCCTATTTTCCTCTTTTACCTTCCACACTCACATCCATCGTACTCTCACCATCGTTGCCTCTACCATTAACAACAACAACAACAACAACAACAACACTACCCTTAAGAACTGATAAGTTACGGGGACGTAAACACACCAACACCAATTAAGCGGTGGAGGATGACAGGCACAAGCACACATACACACACACACATATCTACAACGGGCTTCATTCGGTTTCCGTCTACCACATCTACTCACAAAACTTTGGTCGGCCCGGTGCCATAGTGGACGACAGTTGCCCGATGTATCACACAATAGGACTGAACACGGCACAATAGGGGCGGGGATGAGCGGCAGTTTTTCTCGAATACTTTCGTTAGGTGTGCTGTGTGGGGACCGACGTGTCATAGAATACAACCAACGTTTCACGTGCGAGTCGTAAAAGGCGACGAAAATGGGTTGTGGTAGGATTTTCACTTCGACCTCGTAAAACCCTCATCAGCAACAACTACCAAATCAAACCAAACCCATGCGTTGGAGGGTTCTCGCCTGAATGGTGAAAGGGTGTCATTTGCCAAGGCTTGTAGGAAATCACTAACAAATGGCGCAGGAGTGGCTGTGTGGTAAGTAGCTTGCTTACCAAACCACATGGTTCCGGGTTCAGTCCCACTGCGTGGCAACTTGGGCAAGTGTCTTCTACTATAGCCTCGGGCCGACCAAAGCCATGTGAGTGGATTTGGTAGACGGAAACTGAAAGAAGCCAGTCGTAGATATGTATATATATATATGTATATGTGTGTGTGTTTGTGCGTCTGTGTTTGTCCCCCAAACATCGCTTTACAACCGATACTGGTGTGTTTACGTCCCCGTAACTTAGTGGTTCGGCAAAAGAGACGAACAGAATAAGTAATAAGCTTACAAAGAATAAGTCCTGGGGTCGATTTGCTCGACTAAAGGCGGTGCTCCAGCATGGCCGCAGTCAAATGACTGAAACAAGTAAACGAGAGAGTAAATGGTGGAGGCAGCGACGCGATCTTGCAGCGCATTCCCCCATACTACTACTACTACTACTACTACTACTACTACTACTACTACTACTACTACTACTACTACTACCACTACTACTACTACTTTGTCAGGACTCGAGCTAACATGGGATGACGGGATTCCCTATGCTGTGACTAAACTGGCTACACATAGCAATCAAGTCTACTTCAACTCATAATCTGCTGTCTTGAAAATAGAACCTGCCGAATAATGTGGTTCTGACTTCCCTGTACATAATAAACACGACATGATGGCCATGGCTGGAAAGGTATTCATCATAGGACTGTTGCCTCAACCCTAACTTAGCTGAACAATAACAATATCTAAAGAAATAGGTGATATATTGTCACTTAAACTGCAAGAAATAGCAGCTGGTTCTCCTTCATATTAAATACTGTTGTCCTAAAACAAAAGAGGACACAGTTGATATAGTCGTGGCTACAGGACACACACTCTCTCACACACACATACACACATATACATACACACACAGACGCACATACTCACACACATACACACACGCGCGCACTCACACATACATACAGACACATACACACATTCACACACATACTCACAAACACACACACACGCACACAAATCATCGTCGTCTTTTTTTCTCGTATCGACTTTAGTTTCTTCTTCGCTGACCGTTTCCTTTATGGTGATGGCGTAGAACAATTCTTGCATAGAAGAACCGATGCCATTGGTTGCAGGATCAAAATGGTTTTGTCGAACCTTTCTCTCTTGTTTGATTTCTTTCTTTTCTCTACTGGAGGCTTCGAAGTTTGTGTTTCCCATGGTGATAGAACACCACCACTTGGTACGATCTCGAGCTTGTGTCTCAAACAATTTAGGTTCAAGTCCAGTGGCTTTCAGTGTTGTTTTCAGTTGGTCCTTGTATTTTCGAAGAGGTCAACCTCGTAGTCTTTTCCCAGAAGTGAGCTCGTTGAATAAGACTTGCTGTGGGAACACTTGAGTTTTCCATTCTTGCTACATGTCCCGACCATCTACAACAGTGTTTCATGATCAGCGATTCGATGCTTTGACTGTTGGCTCTTTTCAAGACTTTGTTGTTGGTCCCATAGGGTTCCTATGGGACGAAACAACACTTGGATCGAAAGTGACTGAATGAAAATGGAAGTTACGCTATAAAGTGTAACGGAAGACTAAGTAAGAGAGGGTCGGAGGAGGATGAGAGGAGAAGAAGTAGAGGAGATGAAGCTGTAGGAATAGAGAAGTAGGAGGTGGAGTGGAGATATAGATACACCCAAGGCGCATGGCTCAGTGGTTAGGGCATCGGGTTCGCAATCATGACGGAGTGAGTTCGATTCCAGGACCGGGCTGTGTGCTGTGTTCTTGAGCAAGACACTTTATTTCACGTTGCTCCAATTCATTCAGCTGTAGAAATGAGTTCCGGCATCACTGCTGCCGAGCTGTATCAGCCTTTTCCTTTCTCTAGGATAATATCGGTGGCGTCGAGAGGAGAGACTGGTATGCATAGGTAACTGCTGGTCTTCCATAAACAACCTTACTTGGACTTGCGCCTCGGAGGGGAACTTTCTAGGTGCAATCCCATGGTCATTTGTGATCAAAGGGAGTATTTTCTTTTGTACTCCTAATCTTCACCTATTTTTCTACTCCTCCCATTTCTCCACTCTTCATCTCCTCTACTTCTCCTTCTCCTATCATCCTCCTCCCACTCTCTCTTACTTAGTCTTACGTCACACGGAACACTTTATAACATAGCTTCCATTTCCATTCAATCACTTCCGATCCAGTACTGGATGAATTTGATGCTCAAGATTGAACGAAGCTTTTGCTGTTGAAAGCGTTCTAAATTTCGAATGTCGCAACGATATAAAATCCAGGTTTCGCAACCATATGACAAGGTTGAAATGACAACAGCATTATAAACGATCATTTTCGTTGTCAAGTTCAGATCTTTGTTGTTGAAGACGCCTTTGATTAACTTTCCAAATGTCCCGCGTGCAGTTTCACTTCTGTGTTCCACATCCTTTTTCTAAGGTACGCTTGTTTGATAAAAGGTTGCCTAGATACGGAAAAGGCTCTATTTGTTTGATAGGTGATGATGACGATGATGGTAATATCAAAATCTACTTGTTCGGGAGGTGTATCAGAGATGGTAATATCAAAATCTGGTAAGTAAAAGCAAAAAAACAAAAAACAAAAACAAAAACAAGCGAAATGGTTGTGATTGGAAATGCCTTTAGCCTTAAATGCGTATGGTCACTCAGAGCTGTCATGGTGTAAATGAGTGCAGCAGTTGCAACAACAACACCAATATTAACAGCAGCAAGAGAGAGAGGAGAGAGAGAGAGAGAGAGAGAGAGAGGGAGGGAGAGAGAAGGAGAAAGAGAGAGAGAGAGGGAGAGAGAGAGAGAGAGAGAGAGAGAGGGAGAGAGAGAGAGACAGAGAGAGAGAG
>NC_142931.1:125272594-125292594 GCF_046866305.1 Octopus bimaculoides
GAAGATATCAAGGAAAAAGTCAATAGAGATGTTAACCGGAAATATTCAGTTGTTTGTGAGATAAGTACCATTAGTTGGGTTACCAAGTTGTCACATAAGCACTGAGAGCCGCAGTTGAAATCATAAATTACCGGAATCGTCGACGCGTGAAATTAGTTCTGGTCGAACAAACAGAATCACTAAAATAACTCACAAGTCTGTCAGTTATTCACACATTTTATTCCTTTACAGAACATATGTTCACTGTAATTCCATCGCAGTTATTTCTCGACGTCCCATAACATAGGTTTCACTCTATCCTCGAACAGGATTAATTTAGGAAGTTCTAAATGATGAACAAATGAAATGGTTGATCCGATAAGATAATAAATCAGTCACAAGATTTTCTAGTGTATTTCTCAACCGGACTCAAATATATAATCAGTTTACTTAGCTTCGATTAATGAGAATGATTTATTTACGATAGACTGGCAATATATTTATGTATGTAGTAATAAACACATAGAACTTTATAGCATGTATGAAATTATACCTTGTCGTCGTTCAAGGAATTAAACATCAACCACATTACCTGTAATATGGAAAGGTGTAGTAGAGGATAGCATGGCATGGCTTAATGTATGTAGCAGTAGATACATAGAACTTTATAACATATGAAATGATCCTTGTCGTCTTTCAAGGAAATAAGCATCAACTACGTTACCTGTAGTAATGGAGTGGTTTTAGTAGAGGATAGTATGGCATTGTTTAATGTGGTGTAGTGTTAAGTGATACGGTGTTGTGCTGTTGTTGCGTAGTTTCAGGTCAGCCCTAAACAAGCAAGTTTATGATATGGATGTAGTCGGACGAACGACGAGACGCAGCTCATAGATTGACCTGTCTGACAAGTAATATCATTTGTCTCCCTTTGGAGCATATTACAAGCTCTGACCAGTTACTTGTTTCAAACATATATATATATATATATATATATATATATATATATATATATATATATATATATATATATATATATATACATATACATATACATACACACACACACACAACATACACACACACACACACATATATATATATTAAATAGCGGTTCGGCAAAAGAAACCGATATAATAAATACTAGGCTCAAAAATGTCCTGGGTTTGATTCGTTCGACTAAAATCTTTCAAGGTGGTGCTCCAGCATAGCCGTAGTCAAATTACTGAAACAAAGGAAAAATATATAAATGAACATAGAAACACACACACACACACATACATACATACATACATACATACATACATATATATATATATACATATACACACATGTATAATTACATATATATATGTGGAGAGAGAAATACAGAGCGAGAGAAAGAGTGGATGTGTGAGTGTGTGGTGCATGCGTGTGTGTATGTGTGTGTGTGTGTGTGTGTGTGTGTGTTGTATTGACTTCCGAAACTGTTACTCAGAATTTCACGTAATCAATTGTCAGGCAGACGCATGATTGAAATGAACAAACTAATTTTCCTGCTTTTGAGTCAGAAATTCGGACATTTGCAGTAAGCGTTGCTCACTAAAGAAAAAAGCCTAGAATCTGAAATATTCAATACAGGTAATGTTCGTTTCTTACACTGTCCTTCAATCAGCGAACAAAGGACTTCAATGTTGAAACGCCTTGTGCAATTCCCAAACAAAGTGTTTATGAAGAAGAGCAAGAAAATTTAAATGGAAATCTCACGAAAGAAAAAGTAGATAGAATTTAAGATGCATAAAATGGAGTTAATTTATTGTGATTTACACGATCGTTACGAGTAAACTATGAATGAAAATTCAGGTAATGAAAGAAGCATAAAAGTTGGGCAAGTATTGCAAAATGAGCTTCGATGTTACAAAAACCTGTATGGAAAAGGAAAAAAGAAAAGGAAGACGAGAATTGTTCAGACTAAATTATCTAATTATTTTTCTGAAATATGAATCTTATATCAAATTCATTTGAACTTTAAGAGAAATTAAAATGTTTCAGATATATATTATGAATCTTAATTTTTTTTTATTTTGGCTTGGATAAAGCGTCAAAGAATATTTACAATGCATGATGTAGACCTCGCAACTTGGTTTTCCGCAACCCCAACTGGTCACGGAATAAATTAATAAATTAACACACAAACACACACACGCACACATTATTTGAGAAATGAAACAATTGTTGGTTAATATGTTGACTGATTAAAAAATTAATTTGTATCCATTAAATCTCTCTGTTTTCTAACACAGAATATGTATATATATATATATATATATATATATATATATATATATATATATATATATACATATATGCATACAGACATACACACACATATATACACACAAATTTGTGTGAGCCTGTGTTTATGCCATTGAACGGCCCTACCACCGATTAACAAGTGTTTGCGTGTTTACGTTCCCGTAATTTAGTTGTTCGCCAAAAGGACCCGATAGAATAAGTACCAAGCTTTATAAATTTAAGTACTGGGATCGATTCATTCGACTAAAAAATTCTTTAATGCCGTGCTCCAGCATGGCAGCAGTCTAATGCTAAAACAAGTAACAGATAAAAGATAAAAGATAAAATTGTACCTATTGGGAGCCTGATAATCTGTATATTACGGATGATTATCATGCTAATTTACCACGAGTTACACTATGGTGCCGCTTATCATCAAAACGGTTAACTTGGTCATTCTTTTCCTTTCGCAGTACTGTGTCTGGGTCCCATTTGCTTCAACTTGCTGCTACAATCTGCCATGCAAAGCATTCAACAGGACTCTGAAGACGTTGAGTTTTATTTCGAGTAAGACAAGACCCCTGAAACTATCATAGAAATCTAGGGCCAATATTGAAGAAATATTACCTAACAGGACGGAGAAGTTCAGTAGGATACTCTCTCTCCACGTTCACCGGACATCGCACCAGTAAATATTTTTTTTATGAGGATACTTAAAAGACAAATTTTACCGTACAAAACTGGTAACCATCGATGAAATGAGGGGAGCCTCATTGAACCGGAACGTGTACAAATACCGAAGGAAATATTCCTTGATGCTTCTGATTACATTTCTTCGCGTCATCCGCGGTGACTGGAGCTTAAGGGTGATCAATGTGAAAACAGACGTTCATAAAAATATTAGTTTCTGTCTATATGTTATATTAAATTTTGAAAACAAAAGGTATTTTAAAAACACTGACAAATTCAAAGTACGTACACATCTTTTGGTGACACCCTTTACGTGTGTATATGTGTATGTGTGTGTGTGTATGCTTCTCTTATGAAATTTTTTTACACACTGGCTTCTTGATAAAATTCTTGTAAAAAAGTTTTATCCCTTTTTGAATTTATATATATATATATATATATATATATATATATATATATATATATATATATATATATATAAATATCTAAGTGTGTGTAAGTGCGGACATGCATGTGTATTTTTGTTTTTGTTACGTATATGTACTAGTCCAAACGGAATTTCCGTTTGCATCAGGAAACATATTTCAATAGTAAACACTTCTACTCAAATACTGTATAACACGTACATGATTGATACAATATGGCGGATATATATATATATATATATATATATATATATATATATATATATATATATATGATATGCAAGTTCAGAGGAAGTGAAACTATACAAAAAATGATTTCCTTTTTCCTATGTACCGGAATAAAACTAATGGAGGTGCGCCCGCAAATCAATGAAAATCCCTCTAATTTCATGTTGGATCACAATAAATTCTAAGACTGTACGTGCCTGCTTATTTCTTCTGGGATTTTGCGTATTGTTATATCTTGTGTCGGTATATCGTAGCTTGATCATAGCACAACGTTCTTGCCATGAAGTAGATTGATAAGCAGACATAAGTAGCGATTGAGCTGATCGTTCAATAATGGTTGATTAATGACTAGACACACAGAGTGACGCAGATACATACATACCTATTTACATGCATACATACATACATACATACATACATACATACATATATGTGTGTGCCTGTGTGCGTAGGTATGTATATGTACACATATACATATATTATTATGTATGTATGTATGTATCTATCACTCTTTATATATATATATGTATATATATGTGTGTAGGGGTATATATGTATATATATATATATATATATATAAATAGGCATGTATGCTTGTATAAGGATAAGCAGACAAATAGATTGGTAGATAGATATCCGGGTGACTGGTTATATCGACCGAGAAATTAGATGTAGACATACATACATGCATGCATACATACACACGCATATATATGTATGTATGTATATATATATATATATATATATATATATATATATATATATATATATATATATATATATATATATATATATACATATATATGTATTTGCGCATACATATATGCAGATACAAACGTATACGTACACACACACAATTATACATAGATATATATGGAAAGAGAGTGAGAAAAAGAGAGGTTTAGATAAATAAATTGATAGTTATATAAATACAAATATCATATCGCATATAAGCATAAGTTCATATATGTACGTGTGTGTATTTAGTTGTATTAATAGTCAGAGAAATATATAGATAAAATTACAGACAGACAGGTAGATAGATACAGATAGATAGATAGATAAATAGATAGATAGAGACATATAGATAGATAGATAGATAGATAGATAGATAGATAGATAGATAGATAGATAAATACATACATACATAGATACATTTCTTTTATTAGCCACACAGGGCTCAACGAAGATGGGACAAATACAATGTAGAGCTTTTCTTTTTGGGAGGGGGGGGGGGAGGAAGGGGAAAAAAATGGTGGTGTCGATCAAAAGGGATCGTAGGAAGGGAAAAAGGGGGAGTTCGATCAAAAGGGATCGAAAAAAAAAGAAAAGGAAAGGCCGATCAATAGGGATCGTGTATCACACAGTAATGTTCTCGTGTAAAAAGAGGGGAGGACAGTTTAGGTTTAGCCGTGGAAGGAAAAGCCTACGGAAAAGACCACGGTAGCCTTGGTCAATATTCTCATTGAAGAAACTATAACAGTAAGTGACTCTCTTTTGCCTTTTTGTTTTATTTTTTTTTTTCTTGTTCATAGGGTTATGCTCAAGATGGCTCCGTCGTTCACACGTGCCATCCTTGCTACATTCACCCATCTTTTTTTGAAGCATTCACTAGACAAGACTTCCCTTTCTACTCTCAACTTCCTCTTCAGGTGATACTTGAAGAAGTTGATGAGAGATTGCCCAGAGAGGAAAGTCTTTGTCTCTAGACCTTTCAGACGCGTCCACCATACACATTCTTTCGCCATAGCCACAAGTACGATGAAAATAGCTCTTCCTTCCCGTTTAAAGGAAGGAGGCGCGACAATATTCACGATAGACTCGGCTGATAGACCGACTCGTCCCACACGCGATAGCAGTTGTTCGACGTAAGCCCACAGCTCGGAAATGGTGGGACACTGTACGAGTGCGTGCAGAACGGTTTCGTCGCTCTGCCGGCATCTCGGACAGGTCGGCCCCGTGTTTCTCGAGCCATGCCTGTAGAGCTTATCCCGAACGGGTAGTGCTTCTCGATAGCACTGCCAGGCCAGGGATCTCTGGAAGTTGTCCATAGGTCCCGGCCCGAAGGTCGTCTTAAACAGGCGGGTCAGGTATTCCTCGTCGACGCCCAGGTTCGCCCCGAGATCGTCGTCGTACCTTCCCTCCACTAATCCACTATAGAATGCGTTAGTTGTGATGCAGTCGCTCAAGGTTGACCCGGGTTGTTGGAGTTGCCGGAGAGCAGCGCGACACTCGCGGTGCCATTCGCCCTTCCTCGGCCTCTTCTTGATCCATGACTGCAGTTCGGTCATGGAGACGAGCTGCGGGAAAGCGCGCCGCACAAACGGTGACCACACCTGTTCACCGCTGTCTACGTAGAGCCGGAGATGTCGCAGTCTCAGCGCGTGTCTGCGCATCATCAACCACGGCATGCCCAGTCCTCCTTTTAACGGGTGTTGGCAGCAAACGGATCGCCTAACCATCGGAACGCTTCCTTTCCACAAGAAGCGGAAGAGGATGCGCTCCAGTTTGGTGATGGTAGGGTCGGGACAAGGAACGACGGTCAGGCGGTAGTAGATGACGGACGCGATGTACGTGTTCGCCACCTCCGCCCGACCTTTCAGGGAAAGCTTCCTCTCGGCCCATTGCCGGGTTAGAGTGGCCACCCTTCTCGTTATCTCGTCCCAGTTCTTCTCCGTTTGGAGGTCTGGACCAAACCAGACCCCGAGCATCTCAACCGGACCGTCAGTCCAACGTCCCACGACGGAGGCGCTACTTGACGGCATGGGGTTGCTTCTCCAGGTGCCGAGCCGCAAGCCCACTGACTTATCCCGGTTGATTTTCGCTCCCGTTACCGCTTCGTAGTCTCTCAGTGTCTCGCCGACAAGCTCGATGTGCTTTTGGCTAGACACTATGACGGTGACGTCGTCCGCGTATGCCGACACGCTCGTCCCGCATCCCAACTCTCGCGGGATGCCCCTCAGCGTCGCCAGCTTCCGCAGTAGTGGCTCGAGAGTCAACACGTACAGAAGCGACGAGAGGGGGCATCCCTGACGGACCGAACGTGCAATGTCGAAGGGTCTTGATAGATGCCCATTGACGCGAACTACCGAACGGATGCCTCTGTACAAGGCAGCCATCCAGCCGCGGAAAATGGGACCGAAGCCGGCTGCTATGAGGACAGCCTCCAAGTATTGATGGTCTACCCTATCGAAAGCTTTCGATTGATCTAAATTGATCAGGGCCCCACCCATGCCAGGTTCCTTAACTACCCTCTCTATGATGTAGCGCATCAGATGGAGGTTGTCATGGATGCTCCTGCCCGGCACCGCGCACGTTTGCGCCTTGCCGATCAGTTTCTCGATGACAAGCGCCAACCGCTTGGCTAACACCTTGGCCAAAATTTTCAAGTCTGCATTGAGCAGAGTGATGGGCCTAAAGTTATCTATGACGTCCCCCTTGTTTGGATCTTTCTTCAGCAGCGTTACGGCTCCTCGACTCACAAAACCGGGAATGCTCCCGTTTTGCTGCCAGTTGCAGTACACCGCCACCAAGACGTCTCCAAACAAGTCTGGCTTACAGTTGTAAAGCTCGTAGGGCAGACCATCCAAACCCGGAGATTTGTCCCTCGAGCATCCCGCCATCGCGTCCCTCACTTCCGCCGCCGTGATGGCACCTTCGCAGCACTCCGCCTCTCTTGCCGAGAGTCGTGGCAGGCTGTGCAGGTAGGCACTGAAGTCCACCCTGCGTTCTCGCTCGCCATTCGTCCCAAACAGTCGAGCAAAGTGCCGCTGAAAGGCCTCACACATTTTGCTTGGCTCGAGCAGTTCGCGCCCCTGTTCGTCCACCAGAGACCGAATGGTGGCTTTGTTGCCCTGTTGCGCCTCCGCCACCCGGGCCTCTCGTGCGGCTCCAACACCTTCGTTTCTTAGAGCACGCATCCTAGCCCTGACAACGCACCCTTCGTGTTTGGCGTTGAAGTGTTGGTCAAGGGCCAACCTCGCCGCCAAAACGTCGGATGCGATGCCACTTCTAATTGCCTCTTCTAGCTTCTTAACTAGTTCACCCTCTACTCTGTTTCTGTCTTTGGCTAGTGCTTTGCTATACCTAACCGCTTCTGCTTTTATTGCTCTCTTGAGGGCAAACCACCATTTGTTATTGATGATGGCTCCTGTCAAAGCCCTCTTTACTAACGTGCTAATCCGGTCTCTGAAAACTGGTCTCGACGGGAAAGACGCGTTTAGTTTCCAGTAACTGGAGCCCTACCTATGTGTCTTATCTAAGTCTAGCGTACACGTCACAAGTTTGTGATCCGTGTAGCTGACTATGTGAAGTTGTGGACACCCTATGCTATCTCTATCTACTCTCCTACACAGTATTCTATCTAGATACGATCTCGACGACCCGATGCGGTTTGTCCATGTCCATATTGGCGCATTCGGCTGGTCGAGTCGGTACCTGTCAGACAGTTGAAAGCGTCTGAGCAGGTCTTTGAGGCATTTGCATCCCCGTCTATTCCTATCTCTGCCCACATAGTCTAGATGCGTGTCCAAGGTAGCATTCCAATCCCCCACTAAAAGTAAAGGACGAGACGTTCCTAGGAATACTTCTAGACGTCGAAAGAAATCCGGCCTACCTGTTAAAGGTGGTGCGTATACTGATATGAGTCGAAGAACATACATACATAGATACATAGATACATTGGTAGATAGATATATAGATAGTGATAGAGAAGTCAGTGGAAGAGGGAGATTTCCATAAGAATCTGCTATATTATGCAGATCAAATTTGCCTATAGCCAAGAATTCACAACTAATATTACAGATCGGACGCTTTCTAGTGAGCAGGGGAGGGGGAGAAGGAAGAGGAAGGTGAAGTGGAGAGAAAGTAAGGGCAGAAGATATAAGGAGGAAAAGAAAGAACTGGATGGAAGAGTAAAGTCAGGAAAATGCAAATACGAGGTAAGGAACATAATATTAATACTAATATTAAGAATACTGAAGAAGATGAAAAAGCAGTGAAAGAAGGATGAGATAGTTAAGGAAGCTATATTTGGTAACTTTGAATACTGTTTCAGTGTATGTGAAATTACAGTTGTGATGAAATATATAATGTTATCCATACTGGAATAAATTGAAACATAGTATATACTTACATACGTGCATACATACATACATACATACATACATACATACATACATACATACATACTTGTAAAAGACTGATTGGCAAAACCGTGATATCAGAAGCGTGACAGTATTAAGAGGAACTTGACCACAATCAGCCTGGACTACACGAAAGCATTCGATTTTGTTCCTTACTCGTAGATGCCAGAAGCCCTTCGAGATGCTAGAGTTTCAGGTGCATTTATGAATGCTATTGAGAACCTGACTTCGTTCTGACCCGCCATCTGGAAATTAAGTAGAGAATGTTAATCTATTGTCACTTACAAGTTTCAGAATGACCAGGGTATGTTAAAAAAGAAAACAGCACAACAATAATGACGATTAATCTTTCAGTAATCCGTAAAACAACAAACTAACACAGTTGTTCGTTGAAAAGGATTTAAAAGTGTATGCCAAGAATACGAATGGTATGCAAAAAGAAGAGCCTTAACTGATGAGATTCTCAAAGGAGTTTGATCAAAACAAATGTTCGTACCGCGTTGTAAAACGTGAGATAAAACGAGGTATAACTACAAGCCTATACAGCAATGTTTCTGTCTATTAGTTTGGCTACTTCCTCCATATCGGCTGAGGAATGCACACACACACACACACGCACACACACACACACACACACACACACACACACACACACACACACACACACACACACACACACACACACGTGTATAATCGTCTAAGAATCTATAAGTCTGAAAAAAATGTACTTGTATATTTCTCAAAAGAAGGGGTTTATTAATCAAAGTGTACAACATTACAGATCGCTTAGGATATGGAATAATCGGATATTAGATACCAACATTGCTAAGTTGGTATCTAATGTGTGCTCTTCGGCCACTTTAAACTATTGTAAATTTCTACTAATTGCCAACTTATAAGTGGATGTTTTGCATTGTGCTTTTTAGAACTGAAACATTGGCCTTGTTAGAGTCATTTCTACACCTAATCATTATATTTTGTAATAAGGGTTATGAATGAGATGGGAAGATGCGAGATGACCACCAAAATTGGCCCTGCAAAACCACCTCACACAAACCAATCAAGATACAATGTTTTAAAACAGAAAAATGTCTATAATGAAAATTTATTGTTAATATTTCGTGTGGCTTCCCTTAGCTTGAATAATTGCTTCAATGTGACCGGGAAGAGATGCGTACAAACCCTTCGCCATCTTCTAATAAGCGAGAATTTATCAGGTCTTCAGGAAAGCGAAACGATCCACATTACACGACAAAAATAGTGAAGTTTGAAGGTAAGAGTTTGATACTTTGGGGATACATAAAAAGTGATGGTTCAAGAAAGCTGGTTAAAATTGACGGTAACTTGAATAATACCGAGTATATTCAGTTGATACTTATTTTATCATTTAATTTTGCTGAACTGCTAGATTAAGGGGACTTAAACAAACCAACACTAGTTGCCAAGAGGTATTGGGACAAACGCAAAGGCACATAGTCACTTGAATACATATAATTATAACTGCGAAGGCCCTGGATTAGCGCTTAGGGTATTCGACTCACGATCGTAAGGTCGATAACCGTCGGGGATTTGTGACCTTAGCACATTGCTAAGACAACTTCACATTGTTAAGACAACTTCACATTGCTAAGACAACTTCACATTGCTAAGACAACTTCACATTGCTGGCAAAATGCTCCACTTAGCTGGCAAAAATGAGAAGAGCTTTATTCAAAGGGCCAGCTTTGTTCCATTTCGTGTCACACCGAATCTTCCTCAGAACTATGTTATGAGTACACGTGTCTGTGGAGTGCTCAGCCGATCGAACGCTAATTTCACGAGGAGGCTGTTCCGTTGATCGGAGCAACTGGAACACTCGTCGTTGTAACCGACGGAGTGCTACTCATATATTATGAGTTGGAAAGTTTAAATTCTTTTTCAAGAGCAGCAAACTGAAATAGATTATTACCGCAATTGAGAATTGAAACCCATTTATTGAAAGTCGGGTCGTAGAGATATTTGCTCTATTCTCCGTCTGTCGTTATTAGGATAACGCAAATATTGGATTATCGATATTTCGTATTGTCCCATGCAGATCCATATCCGTAGCTGATGAATTATATTGATTACCATGCCTTAGATTAATTATATCAGCTGACAAAATTGAAAGGTGTTGCTACCTTTGGGATTTACACAGCAACAGAAATATATTATGAGAAAAAGTCTCTGATAAACTCATTTAAAACTACATTAGTCATTGTGTAGTTAAAAGTCAGGTCCATCTTCCGGTATAAATAGTCAAACTGGGTGATCACGTGGAACGTTTGCAATTGATCCAAGTTTCTGAATTACAGCAACAACAACTTTAGTAACCATAATTTTTATAACAAAAGGATGAGGTCACATATTTTGGGACGAGGAAATAGTGAATTAAATTAACCTCGGTACTATTTCCTAGAGAACTTATAGAACCGGTAAGGCAAAAACGACTAAGTCGACTAAGGCAGATTTTAAACTTGTGAGGTGTAAAAGAATACAGCGAAAAATCACAATGTATTTTGTCCGATGTTCTACCGATTCCGCCATCTACTTTAGCAAAATAAAATTTATGATAATCCTTTCTACTATAGACTAGATACAAAGCTTGTCTGTTTGTCTATCCATACGTCCTTCTATCTATCTATCTATCTATCTATCTATCTATCTATCTAGTTAAAAACCGGGTCCATCTTCCGCCAGAAATAGTCAAACTGGGTGTGACTACGTGAAACGTTTTCAATTGATCCAAGCATCTGAAATACACCCGTCTTTCTGTTTGTTTGTCTGTCTGTCTGTCTAATTGCCTGTCTATCTATCTATCTATCTATCTATCTATCTATCTATCTATCTATCTATCTATCTATCTATCTATCTATCTATCTACTGATTTCAGCTATCTCTCTCCATATATACGAGTATACATCTATATATCTATATTTGCATGCTTGAATGTGTGTATGTGTATAATGCAATGAATTAATTACAACAGATTGTATCCCAACATTAACTGTTTAGTTCGATACCCTGTAACTATGATAAATACAGTATAAAAAATATACAAGTAAAATAAACGACAGAGATAAAATATCACTCAACAATTGATATTAAGTACGAAATACTAGCTAAAATAGGTGGCTATTTGTCTCAAGCTTAGCATGGATTAAATTCACTTAAGCTCTACTATAGTCAGAATCTAGCCCGTCCAATAAATCGAAATGCGAATGAAACTACTTTCATTGTAAAACAATAATGATAGCTAAATTTAATGTGAATACTGTAAGAAACGTCATTAAAGTGTGATAGAAATACATTCACTTCAAACAGAGAAGGGAAGTGAATATTTTTACGACCAAGCAATAAAGATTGTAAAATCCATACACAAGCAGAACATTGCTGGCAGAGTGATGGATGTTCTAATTAGAAAAGATAATGATGTAAGACATTTAATTAGTAAGTCAATCCTTTTACTATGTCCGGTTAAGATATCTGACACCCCTCACTTGCAATTTCTTCTTCAAAGTCCGGTGTCTAAAAGAGAAACAACAATGGCTTCAATTGATTTTACAGTCATTTGAGGATTCTTTTAACTACAGTGAAGTGAAGACAGGCCTAGATTGTTAAGTAACAGAAGTTATAACGATGAATGTAACAGGAGCGAATCCATAGACTCAGTCTTCGGTGATAATAAGTGCTCATTTTAAATATGAGAAAATTCTGTCCCAAATGCCAAGGGTTATAATGACGAGGCTTAACCGCCATTCTTTATATCTTTAAGCAAATTATACGTGAATGAACAGCCTTTTCTCAGATAACTTTTGCACAAGGTTTTGAACTAATTCCTTAAATAAATAAATAATTTTAGGTTGAAATATGTATGCATGTGTGTATGTATGCATGTACATATGAGTGCATGTATGTACATATGTATATACATGTGTAAATATATATGTATAATAAGTATATATCTGCATATGCATCTCACATATATATACATATCTGTGTGTGTATGTGTGTGTGTTCGTGTGTAACTGTACGACTGTAAAGCGATATTCTCCTGACGAAAACCAGCAACTCTTGGCATTTAGCAACATACATACGCTAAATACGTGATATATCGATAATGCTTACGTTATAGAGCAGCTTCAAACACGTAATTTGAATTCATATTTTGATTATTTAAATGAAGATTCTCCAAGAAAGATGAAATGAACGTTAAAATTTCATCCACCTGTCAGCTATTTTCGGTTACGACGACGAGGGTTCCAGTTGATACGATCAACGGAACAACCTGCTCGTGAAATTAACGTGCAAGTGGTTGAGTACTCCACATGTACGCGTGCCATTAACGTAGTTTCCAGGGAAATTCAGTATGACGAAAAATGTGACAAGGCTGGACCTTTGAACTTACAAGTACAGTTCATTCATGCCAGCTGAGTGTACTGGAGCAACGTGAAATAAAGTGTCTTGCTGAAGGACACAACGCACCGCCAGGGATCGAACTCACGATCGTAACATCGTGAACCTATGACACTAACCACAAAGCTATGCGCTTTTGAATGAGGGAATAACAAAACCATAGCAGTCGGGTACCAGCCTGGTGGCCGACCGATTTTAACACAAAACATCGTTGTCAGAAATACGAGTTTCACGTCATGTATGGAATTCTCTGGACCAAAATGTAAACCACGTTATAGTTGATCTGTTGTCTGAATTTTTGTTATAAGGCTGGAAGAGTGTCAAAGGACTGATGCAGTGCCTGTATAATACCACTGTACAAGGGAAAAAGGGATAAATGTGAGTGTGGAAATTTTAGGAGTATAAGTCTGTTGTGTGTGGTTGGTAGACTGTATGGGATAATTTTGATTGTAAGGGTGAGGAAACAGACAGAGTGTATTAGGGTGGAGCAGTGCGGTTTTAGGAGTGGAAGGTGGTGTGCAGATCAAGTATTTTTAATAAGGCAGATGTGTGAGAAGTTTTTGGTAAAGGGTGGGCGGTGTATTGGGCCTTTATGGGCCTAGAGAAGGCATATGACCTCGTAGTAGGTGTTGCGGTTGTATGGAGTAGATGGTAGATTGTTGAGAGCTGTACAAAGTTTTTATAGAGACAGTATGGCGTGCGTTAGGGTGGATGGTAAGGTGAGTGGTTTGATGTGAAGGTGGGGTTAAGACAGGGTTCTGTGATGTCTCCGCGGCTGTTTAATTTATGTATGGATGGTGTGGTGAGCGAGGTAAATGCTAGAACCTTTGGTAGGGGAACCCAAATGGTGGGAGAAAATAGAGAGAAATGTCAAGTGAGTCTGTTGTTGTTTGCTGATGATACAGCACTTGTGGCAGATTCGGAAGAGTAGCTGAGAAGACTGGTGGTAGAGTTTGGAAGAGTGTTTGAGAGGTGGAAACTGAAAGTGAATGTAATTAAGAGTAAGGTGATGAGATGGTCGGCTGATGGAATGGCTGGTAGGATGAATTTGAGCATAAATGGTGTGATGTTAGAGGAGGTGAGTATTTTTAAGTATCTGGGATCACATGTGATGGCGGATGGGAGGGGGGGGCGCTGAGGAAGTAGGATATAGAGTGAGGGAGGGCAGTACGATACTTGGAGTTGTGAAAGGTGTGCTGAGAGTATGAAAGCAAAAAATGGTGTGTATGAGGGCGTGATTGTACCGACAATGTTATATGGTGCCGACAATGTGGGGGCTGAAAGAGGCGGAAAGGAAGTGACTAGATATGTTTGAGATGAAATGTTTGATGGTATGGTTGCTATGACACTGATGGACAGGGTGAGGAATAAGGAGGTGCGAAGTTGAGCAGGAATGAGAGAAAAACTAACAACAAAAATGGATAGACGAATGTTGAAGTGGTTTGGCCACATGGAGAGGATGGATGAGGAGCGGATGGTAAGGAGAGTGATGAAGACAGAAGTGGTAGGAAGCAGAACCAGAGGCAGACCTCGTTTTGCGTGGGTGGATAGAGTCAGGAAAGCTTTGGTGGTTAGAGACATTGGAGTGAGAGAGGCAAGAGAGCTTATGAATGATAGGAAGGCTTGGAGAGTGTTTGTGGACGGATGAGTGTATTTGATGTTACTGAAAAGAGTACGGAACCAGCATGATGTGATAGGGGTAAACCTGCTTATTCTGTCGGGACCCGCTGCTGATACTGTGGGTTGCGTTTTATGCCTTGATCCGAGCATAGCACGGGGCTCACCTCTTTGAGCTGAGAAATGAATGGAATGCTTAGTGTGTGTCTTGTTGTAGCTACCCACTCCTAAAAAATTGGGGAATAGGTCTGGGTATATAAAAAAAAATACAGTTGATCTGAAATAAGATAAAGTTTATTTCTGATAAATTTATGGTTTCATATTTTAATCCACTATACTGTTATAGCGTTGCATTTATGTGGACAGAGTCATATTTTTCCCCGAGAAATCCACTTTAAAATATAGTTCAATAAGTGTATGGTGAAACATGCTAATTTATTTCCAGAAAATTTCCTTGTAAAATTGGAGTGAATCTTATGCGAGAGTGCGTCTTATACGCCGGCAAATACGGTATAATTCCTTTTATGTTCTTATGGATTTTTGCAAAGTAGATCGGCCTCGAGAAACAGGAAAGAGAATTAAAAAAAAAAAACGCTTGTGAATAGAGATGGATTTATAACTCTGTAAAACAGTCATTAACACACAAACAAATTCACTTCTTCGAAGTGATATGCAGAAAACTTATTCGTATGAATAAATACACCAATACTCTATCTCTCTCACACACATGCAGACTTATATACTTGCATGTAGAGAGAATGACTTTTATTTCAAACATATTGAAATAACGACTATGTTCGGGTTAATTTTTATTTTTTTATGAATATTTGGTCCTTTATTTTATGTTTGCTACAACATTATTTCCCATGTTAGTAGACCAACACGTAGACCGAAGCCATCCACAAAAATACAATGGATTCAACACTCGGTAATAGTAGAGAAACTGCACAAATAGTATATTATGTTAACTAAATACACTGTAGTTATGAAATGGCTAAGCACATTAAATTATATTTCATTCACAATGCAGAACACATCATACATTACACCTTATCACAAATCATCTGTTACAATACTATAAAGAATATTAGATTCAAAGTCGCAACATAATGCCACGACCTGCTGATCTCAGAACGTATTTCAGACAACCAGTATGATATATAAATTTCAGAGAAAAAATGTAAGTTATAGACTTCATGGCTCAATTCCGGCAAGGCGGGCACAAAGTTATGACATTTTCTGGTCGGTTAACCATACATTAACAACAAGGATATATTATAGCATATGACAAAGAGAAATGTGAGCAAACCTATGTAGAAAAACATGAACTGATAATACTATTAGCGTTTGCTGAGTTCTAAAATATTTTTTCTCTTTATTTGTTTCAGTCACTGGGCTGTGGCTATACTGGGGCAACCCACTGAAGGGTTTTAGTCGGATAGGTCGACCCCAGTACTTATTTTTTAAAATCCGTTACTTATTCTATCGGTCTGTATTGCAGAACTGCTAAGTTATGGGGACATGCTCCGGTTGTTCAGTAGTTGTGTGTGTGTGTTTTTTTTTGGGGGGGGGCAAACACACACACACACACACACACACACACACATATTTAAATACGCACGACGTTTGCCCATGGTACCATGCACTGTGACTGAAACCAAAACCACATAGTTGCAAAACAAGCTTCTTAACCACATAGCTAGGCTTGTACAAAGTACTTTGCCATTGAGTTTCGAAGATTAATAAATAGCAGAGTACAGGCCAAAAAAAAAAAAAAACTGAAAACACATAAAGAGAAGTATAAAAATAACCAGGACTTCAATATGAAATAATTAAAAATCCGATTTTAACGATTTCATTGATTACAAAATCAATTCTTTGATTTTCTGTAGTTTATTACAAATGCGACGACTATGTGCCACTTCACGATTTAACTGCCCAAAAGTTCACACTATGGTCCAACTCTTTCTCTTGTTTCTGTGGAGACCTTTTCAGCTGTCAGCCTAAATTAAGAATATTGTAGAACCTGTAAGAAGGAAAATATGAGCTGCTGATATCAATTATTTATTGCATAAACATAATTTATCATACGAAAATTTGCTGAGTTCAAACTTCACCTGAAGTTCTAAAATCTTTGTATCACATTTTTGAGAACTTATCCTGCGTAAAACGTCACTCGATCATGTCGAGTCAAAACTTAAGGGAATCTTTTTTCCTCATTTTCGCTTGAGACTAAAGGATTTCAATGTTCTAACCTTTGATGTTTTCTTTTTTCAATATATAGTATCTTCTCATTTCTGATCGTGTTTTGCTATCTTTAGATCTTGATACCGATGTCTACAACTTTTCTAATACCATTTTAATGAAAATAATAAATAAAATAAATTAATTTTTACCGTTCGCGCATTCTAATTTGATTTGAAAAAAAACCGTTTAAAAATGAAATTGAGTCTATGCTACAACAATTTTTCTTTCTGGGGATCGAACCCTATATGAAGAACCTGACAACTATTTCAGCTTCCAAGGATTTCCTCTGACTGGGAAGAATTTTATCAATAAATAAACTGCTGCTCAGAGTTATTTTAACCCACATCAGCATAAAAAAATTCTTCACTGACGAATCATAAGCAAAACTTAAGGGGGTTCAAATATATACTAATTATTCTCATTGCATGTCATCCAGTCTTGAGATTGATTAAATATAATTCCCCACCAATATTCAGCTTGGTTGCTCTCAGTACTGCTACTTAATGTATATTGTTATATTTCTTAACTTGTATTTTGTTGGTCGTAAACCTCAGTGTGCTACAGGAAGGGCAAATTTGGGCTCCAGGCTGGTGGACGAAAATGGCAGAGAAGTATTCTCCGAGGATTACTCTGACTCTAAATATAAGACATTTGTGAAGGCGGACACCCCTCCCCATACAAAAGGATGAGTGAATAAACCAAGAAGCTATGTGAACACATTCAAAAGTTCACTTTTATTTGTATCAATTTGGATGAGACAGAAAATGTTCTGAAATATTAATGGATCTATCGTCTTCATTATTTCAAAACAAACATAAAGAACAAATAAAAAAATTTCAAAAATCCTTAATAAAATAGATTCAACTTGACGCAAACGTGCGTTGGTATATTCACACCCATACACATACATATATATCAATACATATAAATATGGAAGTGTATATAATACATAGGATGTATAGATCTGTGCGTCCGCGCGCGCGCGCGCGCGCGCGTGTGTGTGTGTAGGTGTAAACTGAAAGTTATTCTTCAGTGTAATTAGTAGTTTCAAGATGTTGACCCTCACACAATTAACTTTTACCGATTCCCAATACATTTCCCGCTCTATGTATATTCAAAGTTTGCAGGATGGTTACTTTATTTTAGAGAGGAGATGAAAATTTGATGTAGGTGGGTGTACGAAGTAAGCAATATTTGTGGTTTTAATAATACGCAGATCATTACAACAAAGCAATGAGAGAAAATAATGAAATTTACTAACACTATGATCAATCCCATTTTAAGAAGAACCAATAAACGTGCGTGTTGATATGACTACGTAAATGTAGATATGGATAAGAAGATAAGAATATGTAAACTTATGAATAGGAAACACTGAATGTTGATGTAAAAACTGAAAAAAGTCTAAAGACACTCCGTTTGATATATCGATGGGTAGCGTGACAGAAAGGAAATGTATGAATTAGTAGGCTTGGGTATTGAAGACGTACTTCAAATAAATAAGTAGATAAATATATAAATAAACACTTTAGAAATATATCTATACAAAAATTGTGTTTTAATAATATATCTTTGTATGAAAAGGCCGTCGTCTAAATAGAATGTGAAAAGGTTTTGTGGAACGTATGAAAGCATTTAACTATCACCCTAAGAGTTAGCGGTTTTGAACATACTAGACATAACGTAAATCTTAAATAAAGATAGGCGTCACACATACATAAGAATCTAATAGTAAAATTGCATTACATTAATATATATTCTAAAACCACACACTCATGTTTATGAAGCATTTACTTTGCAACATCAGTAAAAGAATACCAAAAAGATGTTTAAACGTTGAATCTTTCAGCATTGTCGTAGATTATTACATTGATGCATTAATGGAGAATTGATTTAAAAATAATAGTATATAGTCAGCTGGAGGATTGTATAAATGTAAGAAAAATCAGAAATAGAAATATTCCGGGATTCACTCACGGCGTTTTTACAGTTTAAAAATGTCACACAATAAAGCCCTGTTTCCTATATTTTATGCGTAGACAATTTCCACACAAGTAACCGCTAAAAATGTTTTCAATATAAATAATGTCAAAGTCAGTCACAGCTGTTTTCCAAATCTGCATATTGCCATCACCATATCTGCATATATATGTATATATATGTATATATATATGGAAGTCTTTGTGAAAATTACTTAATCCTGTTTTTAAGTATAAACGGGATATCTTAAAAAAGTTATAAACTCTTTTAACAGAATGTTATTAATCTTTTTGGAAGAAGTTTTTTTCTTAATGTGTGTGAGCGTTTTCGATTAAT
Source organism: Octopus bimaculoides (assembly GCF_046866305.1). Lineage (NCBI taxonomy): Eukaryota > Metazoa > Mollusca > Cephalopoda > Octopoda > Octopodidae > Octopus > Octopus bimaculoides. Next base: position 125,291,946 of record NC_142931.1, read on the forward strand.
CTTTTCAAACACCTGTGCTCTTGTTTGTGTGTGTGTGTGTGTGTGTGTGTGTGTGTGTGTCTTTGCGTGCACGTGTTCGTGTGTATATGTGTTTATCGGATAAGGTTAAATATGTTTACGCTGAATGCTGAATTTCAACATGTTAAATAGAGATTTTGAACTGATCTACATTTGTCACAGTCAAAAAATTTTTTTAAAGTAAATTAAATCATAAAAGATCATTAAATGTCATCTACTAGATAACATTTCATTATCTAGATCCGATACCTGAGCAGTTCTTTTCACTCGCTCCACAATTATATTTATTTACGCGTTATTATTATTATTATTATTATTTTATATTTGACTTTTGCTTTGCATTTGTACAAGTTGGATCCAAGTCTCACCCAGAGACCTCAAGAGACAACAAGTTAGAAGTTCATGTAGGTGTTATGCCTAGGGTACCATATATTTGGATTTGTACATAGTGTTGTTCTAGAGAATGTTTAAGAAACCATAAGAAAATTATGTGTTTGTTTTAAAATTTGAGATCACATAGACAATATTTTACGTAGGATATGGGCATGTTATTATTATTATTATTATTATTATTATTATTATTATTATTATTATTATTATTATTATTATTATTATTATTATTATTATTATT
>NC_142931.1:125302594-125315094 GCF_046866305.1 Octopus bimaculoides
GTCTCTAGTGGGAGCAACAAATTCGGTTTAATCATGCTTTCATTGCAGGGATGTCAGATAATATTTATTTCACCAAAAAGATATTAACTAATGAGGTTACTTTGATATCATTTCCCTCACAGTTGTGTCCACTGTGGTTTGATAATTAACTTCCTTATAGCTTATCAACATGGTAGACATGTTGGTGGAGCGATTAGTGACACGCCAGTTTTTTGTTTGAGATTACTACAACGGAGTTGTAGTAATCTCAAACATCCCATCGATACTCTTGCAAAGGAGACAGAGAGAATCACACACACACACACACACACACACACACACACGCACGCACGCACGCACGTACGCACGCACGCATGCACGCACACACGCACGCACGCACGCACGCACGCACGCACGCACGCACACATTTATGTATATGTCGAGGCGATTAAATATTTATATTAACAAACTGAGATTTAGATCTTCCATTACTTATTGTTTCACACTCGTAAACAATATGTCTGATCGTTCGATCGTTCGAATGTTTTGTCGTTAAATTGTGAGGTAGCTACCACATCTGGATGCGCTTAATTTTCACTGGATAATGTTTTAAAGTTTTTACCCATGGAACAGTTCGGATTAGGTGATGAAGCTGGTGGTTAGAAGACTGCCACAGGTTTATTGTAAGGGAGAAATCTGGCGAAGTAGATAAAGTAATTCTTCTTAAATCCACATGCATTTCAGAGCTATGTCTCACCTGAATGTAGAAACAAAATTAATGAGATCGGTAGCACAGCGAGTAAAGCTCCGCTGTCATATTCTTGAAACAAAAGCCATTTGGAGAGGCTTTCTGAGGATCTGGAAAGATAAGAGACAACGCGGGGCACAGAGGTAGAAACAATAACAGCAGCTCCTGGATACAATTCTTCCAATAGTTACACAATTCGAAGCTCTAGAAATAGCAGAGATCACTCTTTCTCGATTTTAGAAGCGAACGATACTGCAGATCTACTTCCCGCTCAGCAGTAAACCTCATCCATCTGTCAAAATGTGAAGTAAATAGGAACTAAATGGCGACTGTTGTAAATTCAAAGAATATAACTGTATCATCCTTAATTATGGGTTTTGAAATAATTTTACATTTATTGTAAAGACTATTTGCCAACATAATGTGGCAGTCATGGATGGGACGAATGTTACTGTTGTTTATCCCCAGGAAACGTCGTTTCCAGTTGGCTATACGACACAATATCTGCGTCCTTATATTTTCATGTCATCCAGGACTGCCTCATTATGTTGGCAAGTAGACTTTACTTTAAAGTACTGCTACTGAATATCTCTCTTTGAGAGATTTAAAAATAATAATGTTTCTACTTGTTGCATTTAATCCTTGTCCTTTAATCCTCATTAACCTTTTTTCTAATAAGTTCTTTAGGCATCCCCTTGTTTTAATGTAAATTGTCTTGTTTATCACATGTTTCATAATCTTCATACGTTAACGTTATATTTGTATACGTATAGGAATCCTTCTGGCAACTAGATGAGTTATCATATGCCTCTGTGGGAAATAAAACACATTATTATTACAATTGTTGTTTTTGTCATTGAAGATGATAGATTGACAGCATCGTTAGAGCATTTGACAAAATACCTTATATTTTGTCTGGCAGCATTCACTCCGATTCTTAACGCTGTGAGTTCAGTTTCCGCCGCTCTCAACATTTCCTTTTTCTCCCCCAAATCGATAAAATAAAGTAACAATTAGGTATTAGGGTCGATATAATTGACTGTCCATTTACTCCAAGCTACTCGTCTTGCATCTAACGGAGGAAAACGGCTGCTAGTCTTAAACTACCTGATATCTGTGGTTAAAGAGGTTGTTTGATAGACTCGGCTGAAAGGTGCGAAGATAACTAATTTTTTATCTGACGATGCTCTCATCAATTCCTTGAAGAAGTTGGTTGTAGAGAAGCAGGTGAAGCCTTCTAGTGGGGCATGAGTCGTTTTAGCACAACCGTTTTACCATAGCTTATTTGGCATCGTTGATTCAATGCTGACATATTTGACATCAGATGTTTTAGTGTTTCTCGCATTCTCTCCCTTCTTACCCCTTCTCACATCTGTGTCCATGTGTGTGAGTGCATTTATATTTATGTATATGAAGAGAGCGAAAGTGTTAATACCTATAGCGTTCAATGAATCAATTATATATCAAGCCTCTGTCTCCCAATCTTTCCGTCTCAATGCGCTTATTTTGAAGCCATTAATATTCTTCCACAGCAATTAAGCCTCTTCTCTTCTATTCTCTGTTCAAGTGCAACCGGTAAATGTCATCTTTCGGATGGTGGACTCCATATATAGTCAACATCTTTCTAGTTTTTCTGTCAAATTTCTGTATGTCACTTTATTGTCCAATCTATAATTCCAGCAACGTCTGAAAACCGGTACGGTACTGTTCTTGGACTTATTGCTTCAGTAACATTTTTTGAAATCAACTTCGACTGTAATATTTTTCTCACTCTCCTTGTATACTCTCTTCCTGCAATTGCTTCACAATTTCAAATTTTATTTCAGCCGTATCCAGTATTCCCACTGTCCTTTCTCAACTGCTTTCATTCTTTGATCATTTGGCTTTTGATTCATAGGCTTCTTTCAAATCTTCCTCGTTTCATAATCAATATAGCGCACTTATCGATCCCGAATTTCATACCTACGCGATCAGTATATACAAGACTTTCCCATTGTTTCTCATATTCGCATAAAATTTTATATCATCCATAAAAAGATAATTTATCTGATCATAAACTTTTCACAAGCAACTTATAATAATAATGATGATGATGATGATGATGATAATAATAATAATAATAATAATAATAATAATAATAAGTGCAATTGGAAATATCAGCACTCGACTACCATCATGGCTGAAAAGCATCGCAGCCAATGTGAAGGCAGAACAGCTACAAAAATCAGCATTACTTGGAACTGCAAGAATTCTTCGTAGGGTTCTTGAAACATGACAAGTAAACAAGTGCCACCGTAGTCTGCTGGCATACTACTACTACTACTACTACTACTACTACTACTACTACTACTACTACTAATAATAATAATAATAATAATAATAATAATAATAATAGTAGACGGCACTCCAGCTATAAATACCTGGGAATACTTGAGGCAGATGGAATCAAACACAATGACATGAAGGAAAAGGCAAAACGAGAGTATCTGCGGCGAGTGAGAAACATATTGTCTTCAAAGCTAAATGCCATAAACATAATTTTGGCAATAAATTCGCGCACGGTCGCAGTAGTTTGGTATGGCGTTGGAATCCTGAAATGGACGGAGGAGAAACTAAAGGAGATGGACAGGATGTCAAGAAAGATTTTAACGATGCATTATCCGCGGCGAGTGACACTGATCGTCTATACAAGGTATATACCATGCTATTCGTTCTTTTCAGCTATCTAATACTTTCCTGATTATTCTGGCTGTGTCAAGGAGGCAAACATTTTGTGACAGTTCTACTGGGCACTCTATTCCAATTTCCTTAATATTCCTGTTGATGCTATTATTATTATTATTATTATTATTATTATTATTATTATTATTATTATTATTATTATTATTATTATTGTTCAGTAGTTTTATTTTTATAACGTGCTTTCACTTCACTACCGAGCGCAGCTCTGTGTGCCTTGGGTATGTGCTGTGGTTTGCTGTGATGCTCTTATGGTTACTGTATTGAAAGTGTTTTGCGTAGGATGTGTGCAGTGCCCAGTAGTGCAATTTTCTGTATGTTATATATATTTGTAAGTCCTGGTGTTTTTGTTATGTATTTGTCTGAATATTTTTTTATTATACCTAAGGCACCTACTATGATAGGAATTGTTTCTGTTTTTAGATTCCACATTCGAGTTACCTCTATTTCGAGGTCCTTGTATTTTGAAAGTTTTTCCATTTCTTTTAGGGAAACGTTGTCATCTGCTGGTATTGATACATCAATTAGAAAGCATTTTTTTTCTTCATGATCTTTGACAACAATATCTGGTCTATTTGCCTTAATTTCTCTATCTGTGCGTATTGGCATATCCCAGAGTATGGTTGCTTTCTCGTTTTCTGTGACCTTTTCTGGCGTGTGTTTATACCATCTTTTTCCAGTTGTTATTCCATAGTGTTGGCATAGCTTCTAGTGTATATAGGTTCCAGCTCTGTCGTGTCTGTGAATATATTCCTTCTTCTTCTTCTTCTTCTTCTTCTTCTTCTTCTTCTTCTTCTTCTCCTCCTCCTCTTCCTCCTCCTCCTCCTCCTCCTCTTCTTCTTCTTCTTCTTCTTCTTCTTCTTCTTCTTCTTCTTCTTCTTCTTCTTCTTCTTATTATTATTATTATGATTATTTTCATTAGTATCTTTCAATTCTGTTTCCATTTCTTGCCGAGTGTCTTCCTGACACCTAGGCAGAGATTTTTTGTGGTTGTTGTTATTGTTGTGTTGTTGTTGTTGCTATTTCTAACACACACAACTTGTTGCTAGAAGGGAACGTACCAGCTGCTCGCTTTCCATGTATTAAGGTGATACTTTCTTTTCAAGTCTCGAGAACTTTTCAGAGACTCTTCGTACTGCCAAGTAATGCAGTTTTCTGGGTATGATCCATTTTCATTTTGATTTGTTATCATTGGCAATCAATTTTTAATTTATTTTACATACTGTCTCTAGGGCATCAATAATTATTGGAACATTACACATTTCTTTTATTGACCACTGCATTTTTATTTCTCTCCACAGAGCTTCATATCGCGTCAGTTTTTCTCCTTTTTCGACGATTCTGCTGCCTCCAGGACAAATGATGCCTATGATTAGGCATTATTTTTCTCCTTGTCTACCAGTACAATTTCGGGTTGCCGATGTTTGATTCTATGATCCTATTGAATCATAAAGTCTCAAAAGATCTTTACACTGTAATTTTCTACTACACCCTTTGTTTCATGCTCCTACTATTTTCTCGCTCTTTCCAATCCAAGTTTATTACAACATACTTCCCGCTGGACCATTCTGGCGATATTGTCATGACTTCTCTTGTATTCTCCCCGGCAAATTTGCTGCATTCTCTTAAAATATACTATACTGTCTCTCCCGTTTCACTACACATTCTTCAGCTACATCCAATATGCCCAGATACCTGCGTTATTCCTTATCTATTCTCTTTATTAACATCTTTTTCAGCCCAAATTCCATTCTAATGTCCACCCTAGCAATGCATTGATTGAATCAGTGAATTCAGATCGCTTTCTTTCTCATAAAATGTTAGGTCGGCCATAAAAATGAGATAATTGATCTCATCTATTCTTTCTTTGAACTCATTCCAAGCTTTTTGTGCTTCTCAAATTCCATATCAGCGATATCATAAACACTGCAAACAGTAATAGTGATAAGATATCTATTTGGCAATGTTTGATGTTGACGAAACCTGTTTTGCCTCCCCAATGTGAATTCAGCGATCCTCTGTTCATACTTCGGCTCAATAGATTCACGATATCGTGTGCAATTCCAAATATTTTTCTTTCCAGTCGTGTGCCCACGTCATCCCTAAGTAGGTCTTGCGATTTTTGAAGTCTTTCAGCACTGGCATATCTACCAACAGTTGTTCTTTGCTTCGCCTGCATCTATGTTTGCACCCGTTTTGCTTTTCCGGTAAAATGTTATTCTAGGACCCATGAACACGTGCATTTCATCCGCCAGTATTCTGGTTAACAGCTTTCATATGATGGGCAGATTATCGGCCTGAAGTTGTCAATTGCATTACTCTTCATGTTTTTATCTCTGTCACAATACTGGTCCACCCATGGCCATCTAATCTGGAATTTCTTTGTAGTCCTCAATTCCAATTACCTTGATATTCCTGTTGATAACTTCTGATTCTACACGTGGGGTCAGATCCATCTTTAAGGATGTTTGCAAGGTAGTTTCTGGTAGGTAAGTTCTGATCTTGCGCTGCAATAACAGAACCTTCTGTTTCTTTTTTCAGACCTGTCCGTCGTCGTCGTCGTCGTCGTCGTCGTCGTCGTAGTAGTAGTAGTAGTAGTAGTGGTAGTGGGCTATTTTTAGCCATAAAACAAATAATGTGACATTATGAAGCATATGACGGACGGACAATCTATCCCTTGAAGATCTACCGCAAACGAACTCATACAAACACATCCAATCACATACACACACATACAGACATCAATCTAAATAACTACACACACACACACACACACAGGGATATACACTTACACGCACGCACACTGGCTTCTTCCTGACGCAATATAGAGAAACCCTTATTTCTGTATGACTAGTGTAGGGGACATTATGGTTTATGTCCACTTTGCATTGTTGTCACTTTGTTGATTCATCAGGGAGAGAAATATGTTAAATACGTTAATAATTTATGGCGATGGCGGTGTTAAAGAGGTTGCACGTACGAAGTGTGACGTTGGGACGGTAGCGGTATCACTGGCAAAAAAAAAAGAACATTCACAGCGCCATTGTTTTCTTTTAAAATGTTTCATCTTCTTTACACAGCCACCACCGCTAAAAGGGAAACCAATAATAATAATAATAATAATAATAATAATAATAATAATAATAATAATATCAATAATGATAATAATAATAATAATATCAATAATAATAATAATAATATCAATAATAATAATAATAATAATAATAATAATAATAATAATAATGTCAATAATAATAATAATAATAATAATAATAATAATAATAATAATAATATCAATAATAATAATAATAATAATAATAATAATAATATCAATAATAATAATAATAATAATAAATAATAATAATATCAATACTACTACTACTACTACTACTACTACTACTACTACGCGCTGCCGTCTCTCAATCAGTAATAATAACGATAACAGCAACAATAATAAATATTAATGTCGCATAATCAGTAGCTGAACGTTACTAAATAACAAAAATAATAAATAATAAATAATAAATAACAAATAAATAGAAGCAAAACTGCTATAAAAATGTGGCGTTCATCGATTTTTTGTAATGATGATGATGGTAATAATAACGATAATAATAATAAAAATAATAATAATAATAATAATAATAATAATAATAATAATAATAATAATAATAATAATAATAACAAAAAGGACAGCAACAATAATAATTGCTTTTGTGGTCTTAAAAATAGTTTACACTGTACTCATTGGTCTTTAAATCTTCCTTTTGGAGTATCTTCCTTTCTTTTTTACTTTAAAGACATACACACTCTCTCTTTCTCTCTCTCACGCTTACTTTCCCTCTCTCTATGGAGAGAGAGAGAGAGTGAGAGAGAGGGTGATAGAGAGAGGGTGAGAGAGAGGGTGAGAGAGAAAGTAAGAGAGTGAGAGAGAGAGTGAAAGAGATAAAGAGAAAGAGATGGAGACCTTGGTTAAGGTCGATCAGACCAAATATTTCAAAAACAATATTGAACTGTACTCACGAAGGATATTTTAACAAAATGTATCTTAAATGCACTTAAACCAACTCAAACGTGCCAAAAAAAAAAAAAAATTGCAAGCACAGCCCATTACATGTTATTTCAGTGTCAGTCATGTTGTCTCTTTAGAACATTTGAATGTGAAACGAAATAAAGATTGTACGCTACATAATGACGATCAGAAATGTTGAAGAAAAATTTAAGTACACTTTTAAAATATGCTTTCATTATATTCTTTTAAAAACACAATCGTTGATGAAGACTCTTCACAAGGTAAATTTAGAACATAAATTTTCACTGTAGTATGCGCATTTATTTTTAGTATAACAGACTATAAAAATCTCTTGTATGAATGTAGTTTCATTCAACACCCACATACATGTATTTACGTGTAATGCGAGTGTGGCTGTGTTATATATATACATATATATATATATGTATGTGTGTGTGTGTGTGTGTGTGTGTGTGTGCGTATAGACAGATAAAGAGAGAGAAAGTGAGACTGATATATATATATATTAGTCAAAATATACTGTATTTTAGATCCATTTCCGCTGTTCATATTAATCGGTTTCGTACTGGGAACTAAAACCGGATGTTACATAATATCACAGTTGATACTGCGTGCTCTTCAGTGGTGTGAGATATGAAAAAAAAAATAATGCGTTCTATACTTTTTTCCATACCTGCCGTCTCTGCTGAGTACGCTGTGTTACTTAACGTTGCTGTTATTTAACGCCGTCTGTAGTACTCGTTGCGAAGCCGATGGATAAGATTTGCGATAATAGAAATATAATGGTGTGTACTTTGTTTAATGTGCCCATTCTATTGAGAAATATAGGAGTGCATCTTTTTCCTGACTTGTGGATTCCTATACGACTATATAAATATATGTAAAGGGGAGAGCGAGAGAGAGAGAGAGAGAGAGAGAGAGAGAGAGATAGAGAGAGAGAGAGAGAGAGAGAGAGAGAGATAAGTCGTAGGTTATCTGTTCATAGAAACATAGATCGCGTACAATAAATAACTCAAAGTTCTAAGTGTGTATATCAATGTTGTATATTTAAAACAGGGGTCCATCCAGACACGTTTTCTTTTGTCTCAAATTATGCTCAAATTCCTGGAGAATCTTTGGATGAAGCATAAAGTACTTTAATGGGTTCGTTGTTTTTACTAATAATGTTTCTAACCTAGTCGATTAAATCCATCCCATAAACGATAAACGTCGCCCTTTCAAAGCCTAGCCAGGCTCATGGGCCCGGCTTCCCGGTTTCTATGGCATATGTCCCCCCCCCCAGCTTGACGGGACGCCAGTCCATCGCAGCGTTACTCAAGAAACAGGAAGCAAGAGTGAGAGAAAGTTGGGGCGAAAGAGTACAACAGGGGTCACCACCACCCCCTGCCGGAGCTTCGTGGAGCTTTTAGGTGTTTTCGCTCAATAAACACACACAACGCCCGGTCTGGGAATCGAAACCGCGATCCTCCGAACGCGAGTCCGCTGCCCTAACCAGTGGGCCATTGCGCCTCAACAAATCCATTCCATACTTCATCAATATTTGATTTCGTCCTAAGGATTTGAAAAGCAAAGATTACCTTAGCGTGATTTGAATTCAGAAAGTAAAGTAACTGAAGATTTTTCCAAGTAGCCTACGGCGGAATTTGAACTCGGAATGCAAACCATCCAGTCCAAAGTTCTTACAGCTTCACCAGTGCATCTCTTTGGAATGGTACTGTTTTATCGGTTCCGAAGTAATAAACAGTAAAAATTACCTCGGCGGGATTTGGACTCAAAATGAGGTGAGTTAGAACAAATATCACGGTCTGATATCAATTCTCCTGTATATAATCACTCAGTCTACTAGAAACAGCAACCAAATATCCCTCACATTACAACAAAGCAAAGTAATAAAGGAATGACTTACTTAATAATAAAGTTCTAGATACATAACGCCTTAAGATGGAATGGTCATATTGGAGTGTCTTTGATACTAGGTCTATTAGCTCATGATTTAGCAACCAAATGACCCTTAAGCTATAACCTAATATCTTAAAGAAAGAAAGATATACTGGATAATTATGTCCAAGATACGGTCAAAAATAAAAAAATGGGATGGTCATAACTAGAACAACTTTGGTTATAGATCTAATTCATTAGGGCTGACCAAAAGCTGAACAAAACACCAATAACCATAACAACACTTATTTCCTTCATCAAAAGAAATTTCAGATATTCGCATTTCTCTGCTTGTGACCCTTGAATTTATATAATTACATAACTGACGCCATCTTTCTTTTCGAATATCACCCTTTGAAACACTAGATATAAATCTGGTTAGAAGCTTAGCGTATCAAAGCACGTTTATTTCTCTATTCCTCGCAGCTTAGATTACAAACCTTTTTGTTCTTAGCTTTATTGATTTCTTTTTAAAACAATTCCGATATGCCAATCGGAAACATCACTTAAAGAACGTCCCAGTGGATCTGTGATGCAGTTGTATCCTCCTTCTCACTAATCAAATACGCAGTCGAAATAAATATTTTCTTTCATTCTCTTACATTCTATTATACGTGGAAGTTGTATTTCTATCTCCTCGCTTCTTGTGTCCTTTTCTTTTGTCATTTACAGTTAATACGATTTTGTGGACGAAAGCTGATTAGTCGAGAAGTGTTCTTGACGAGTCGAGTTCGAGATCTTTTACAGTCCCAGTCATAAAAGTTCCGTTATTCCCATTTATTACTCATAGACCTATATTACACCTCCGCGTTCGAAATACGATGAAGTTGACATTGCTTTTCATTGTCGATGAAATAACTTCTAATAATCAACAAGGACAGTTATATATATATATATATATATATATATATATATATATATATATATATATATATATATATATATATATATATATATATATATATATATATATATATATATATATATATGTATATATATATATATATATATATATATATGTTGATTGTTCTCACTAAACTTTGCGTCCTTAATCCTAAACTAGGGTATAGAGTGAGTACTTAAAACAGATAAGAGGACAAGTTCAAGATAAAATAGAAAATGAAAATGAGAGCGTCAAAAAAAGAAAAAAAACCTGTAAACATATAACTCTTTTACTCTTTTATTTGTTTCAGTCAGTTGACTGTGGCCATGTTGGAGCACCGCCTTTAGTCGAGCAAATCGACCCCAGGACTTATTCGTTGGAAGCCTAGTACTTATTCTATCGGTTCTCTTTTGCCGAACCGCTAAGTTACGGGGACGTAGACACACCACCATCGGTTGTCAAGCGATGTTGGGGAAACAAACACAGACACAAAAACATATACGCACACATACATACATACATACATACATACATACATACATATATATATATATATATATATATATATATATATATATATATATATATATACATATATATATATATATATATATATATATATATATATATATATATATATATATATATATATATATATATATACATATATACGACGGGCTTCTTTCAGTTTCCGTTTACCAAATCCACTCACAAGGCTTTGGTCGCACATATACATACATACATATATATATATATATATATATATATATATATACATATACATATATACGACGGGCTTCTTTCAGTTTCCGTTTACCAAATCCACTTACAAGGCTTTGGTCGGCCCAAGGCTATAGTAGAAGACACTTGCCCAAGGTGCCACGCAGTGAGAACTGAACCCCGAACCATGTGGTTCGTAAGCAGGCTACTTAATTCTTTAAATTTTTTTAATTGTTTCAGCTTTCAAGCTGCGGTCATGCTGGAGCATACAACATTGGTGACATGAATATTCTCTGTAATTATTGTGAAGCGTTTAGATTTATAAATGAAACTCTGAAGTGCTGAGAGAATGGAAAAGTCATGCTCCCTCAATTCCAACCTTATCCAGAAGAACTGAAAGATGTTTTTAAATGAAAATAATGCAAAATATACAATTTTGAAAGAAACATAAATTTTTATGGTTCTATATAAACTTCCAACTATCTAAAAAATGTTGTTTTTACTTTGGAATTTTCACGGGTGCTGCAAGTTACTGTTAATAAATTTTTAATCCTAATCCATAAAAGGGAACATTATAGAGAAAACGGGAATTTTCTGAATCAACATTAGTCGCTCGATTGATTTGTAAATTACAGATGTGATGCGATACGAACCTTTTAAAGTCATTAATAAAGCCATTTTTCTATCGTCAGTAACGTCTGTCTTCAAATAAAATTTTTTGCGCCAACACCTGGGGCAATAAACCACTCGAGCATGTCATTCTGTTAACCAATATGGGAACTGCTGAGGTGATATTGTTATATGATGATCACGACTGCAGCGTAGTAGTAGTAGTAGTAGGAGGAGGAGGAGGAGTAGGAGTAGTAGTAGTAGTAGTAGTAGTAGTAGATACTGCCTATGGAAGCTCTGCTGAAAATAGTCTTTACAAAATTTCGATTAATTTTCCCCATAATTGTACGGTTTCGTTTCCAGCTGTTAAAGATTATTCCCATTCAGGGGCCTTTCGATTAAGTCGATTACATCGACCCCAGTGCGTAACGTGTACTTAATTTATCGACCCCCGAATGGATGAAAGGCAAAGTCGACCTCGGCGGAATTTGAACTCAGAACGTAATGGCAGAGGATATACCGCTAAGCATTTCGCCCGGATGCTAACGATTTTGCCAGCTCTCCGCTTTTAGAAACTGAATATTGAGAAATATATGCGGAAATAGTTTATCGGCACACGAAATATGACGACTGAAATTTATTTTAAAAGTAAATTAAGGCAAATTATAATCTTTTGGTAAACGTATAACCATCATTATCACCTTAATGAACATAGTGAAATTGTTACGAAATTCGCCTCGCTAAGCCAAAGAAGGATTACAGTGAAATAGCGAGGCTAGGTTAGAAATTTGGGTCTATATAAAACTGAAACACAAATTCTAGAGATAATGAAAATAAGAAAAGGAAACAAC
>NC_142931.1:125317594-125327594 GCF_046866305.1 Octopus bimaculoides
CGTCTCGTGTATAGTTCTGCAAATTATATTGCAAAGGACGATCATACTGAAGAATTGCAGACAATTACGTAAGTAATTACGTAAGTAGTTGACAACGAAACCGGTCTATGACTAATTCTTTATATTTTGTATCTTTTCATTTGTCTTGCTCGGTTACGTTCTGAATTTTCTTGAGAACAATCTTTTCTTAGTGGTCAGACCGTAGGTGGTCTTCTTCTAGCAAAAAGGATGTCCACTTAGTGCACACACACACACACACACATATATATATATATATAAACCATTTCACACATATATATGAAATTACTTCGCGATTTTTTACTCGGCGCTTGATGTTATGTTATATTAATATTTATTGAATTCATATTCTAAATTTACATAAATCATCTGAGATTGACTAGAACATTTGTCCTTCCAAGATTAGTAAAAATATATACCAGTTAAATACTGGTATCGATATACTCTATCAAGCTCTTGTACAAACTTGTGACCAATTTCAGCAATCAATATTTATAAGGACAATTGTGGATTAGCCGACTCCACAGATACTAATTTTCAATCCTGAAAAACGGTTGTAGATTGTAGAGCGGTGGAAAAAAGCGAATTTCAAGATTTTCTACTAAATTGATGAATCGCAACAAATGATTGGTTTGATTCTCGTGGCCGGTTCTTTGCTCATTTTCCCATCTTGACATTGTGCTTGCACGGTTATAATTTTCTTTAATGTTCACACACACACACACACACACACTTGCAATATGTCTTTCTATTCTGATATGCAAAATGCAACAATTTTTTATTTTTGTTCCTCGTAAATAAGGCCTAACCGATCGAATAAATCTTGGGAAGAGAATTAAGAGAACTCATTGACAAGAATGTGGTACAAGTGAATCGAAATTCTCGATTTTCATTGACGTATCAGCGAAAGGAAAAAGTAGGAGGTAAAGGCACAAACGCACCATTAACACATATATGTATATACATGAATACACACATAACATCAAATATGAATATATACATATATAGCACGCATTCCACTCAAACAAACATATACCGTGTGCAAAACAACATATTCTATTTACACTAATGTATCAAACATCTCTGTTTGTTTAACCATAACTATACAGTCGCCATTTTGTTTACACACACTCGTGGCCACCAGCTTGTCAAAACATGCCACTTCGACTAACATTTAACCTCTAACCTCTGCTTACAACTGAAATGTCCGTACAATAAATATAAGACGAATATTTTCATGAGTAGAGAGTTAGCAATTGAGCGTTTTTAAGTATTAAGCATTATATTTATAAACAAATTGTATTCGAATGGTATTGCATGGTCACGGTTTGACATTAGAGTGCTGTACTGATTGACTGTCAGTGACGATTAATGGTTAAGAGTAATTAGCTACGTTCCAAACAAGGGATCGAATGAATAAACAAAGCTAGTTCATCTGTAGTTGATATTCTGGAATTATGTGCCATCTTGGTCAAATATAGTTTGCACACCTAAACACATTGTGGAGGCGCAATGGCCCAGTGGTTAGGGCAGCGGACTCGCGGTCATAAGATCGCGGATTCGATTCCCAGACCGGGCGTTGTGAGTGTTTATTGAGCAAAAACACCTGAAGCTCCATGAGGTTCCGGCAGGGGATGGTGGCGACCCCTGCTGTACTCTTCCACCACAACTTTCTCTCACTCTTACTTCCTGTTTCTGTTGTGCCAGTAATATTTTCGTGTATACCAGAAATTACATTTTCCAACGTATCTTTCTTTATTCTAAATGATTGTCAGAGGGGTTTAGCTGTAAATTTTAGAAAATTGATCGACCGTGTAGACGCACCCTTTCTCATCGTCTCGGTTGATTTAATCGACTTTATTCACTTCACTTTCTCTGCGATCAGTCCGACAACTAACGTGTGGTATACCGTAACCCCTATTCAGGCAACGTCGATTTGATAGAGGGAGTGAGATTAATGTACTGCACATACATTTCATCTCTATAAACAAATCATTTGTGCAAGTAGTTCAGCTAAAGCTCAACACTCAACGGTTTTCGATTCCGTTGCGTAGCTTTTTGGGGAAAGCGTGTTGTCTTTTACTAGAAACTCGGTTCGATTCTGTTCGACATGACAGAAATTGTAAGGACGTTCGTCGAATGGTTTGTCTTTGTAAATGAAATATGGCCTTGTATATTTAGTCACATTGATTCTTCCATAAAGTTGCACTAATGATAAAAGTATCTCTGGAATACTCATCCACTTAAATGCTAGTTCAACAATATACCGTTTTATTGATAGAAAATCTGAAACACTCATCGCCGAAACCGATGAAAATCCATTTTACAAAAAGCTAAAAGAAATACAGAAAAAATATATTTAAGGAAGGATAGTCGAAGCTGGAACGCCTTTGACCATGTCTAGTAGATTGGCTGCATAAAAAGCAACAAAAACAACAATTTACGCACATCTCGACACGGCAATCCAGTGGAAGAAAACCGGAATGCAAATAAACACACGTGTCTCTGATGAGGTCAGAATGGTTTTGTTCTTATTGTTGATTGTTGTTGTCGCTAACTAAACATCGTAATATGACAGTATCGTGTGAATTTCTGTTTAGGTTTGGTAATTGTGTTATTGTTGTTTGAACATTTGACATTGTTTGTACTGCAACATCATCTCGGTACTCCAGTCACCACCAGCACGGCCAACACTAAGCAGCAGCACTGGCACCATCGCTACCACCAAAACCACAACCAAAACCAACACCACCACTACCACCACCACTACCACTATCGCCGTCACTATGACCACCATTACCCTTATTACCGTCAAGGTCACCAACACTAACATTATGTCACCAAAACTACCCCCCGGCAAATTCCCATCTCTATCACCTCACCACCACCACCACCACCACCATAATCGCTACCACTACCACTGCCTTCACCACTACAATCCCTAGTATCGCCGTTACCGCTACCACCACTACCATTGTGACCATCGTGGTGGCTACCACCAGTGTCACTATAACCAATACCACCGTCACTAGTACTAAATTACCATCACCACCAACACCAACACCAACACCACGACCACCATCAGTACCATGACCACCACCACCTTCATCAACATCATCAAAACAGCCACCACTACGACCTTCACCGAGACACGAACTAATGCACATGTTTTCCATACACCTATCAACCTTATCAGTAAATATATATGCATAATACACACACGCGCGCGTGACACACATACACACATGTACACACACTATATATGATTGTATTCACACACACAAAGACAGGGTGGTTACGTAGATAGAAAGAGAGAGAAGGAGGGAAAAGAGTCACATACATGCACACAAAGATGGAGAGTTGCATATCTGGATAAAATGAAAGGGGGAGAGAGGAGTGAGGCAGGCAGACTGACAAAGAGATAAAAGGGGAATGAGTGACGGGAGGAGGAAGAAGAGGAGGGTAGTTATTTGATTTAGCATAGCACCGAATTGTCATAGGTCAACTTTGACCTTTCAAATGTGCTTAAACTAAGAGGAACTGGAAAATAAAGTCTAGAGCATCCTTCTGCTTGCGTTAATCTTGTAGAAAAATACCGAAGACGCAATAACAAAAACAACCTGCAAAGAGGAAGAAATTCACCTGAGATGATCGGTGAGGTGGGCCGCATGAAAAGAAAAAGAAGAAAAGGAAGAACAACGTTATGTAAGAGATGTGGAGATTAGAATTTTTATATGAGACCAGGTTTAGTCCTGTCGGAGATAAAGTCATAGTTTGAAAGTGTATTAAACGAGGGCGGATGTGAATTACTACTGGATAAGGCTAACAGAGTTAAATTGAACGAGTTGGTAAGATAGAAAGGAACATGCTGTACAGTTATCATGTCATGTCTTGTTACAAGCAACGCATAATTGTCAGTGTTGTTTTAAGGCTTGAGACAAGACATATGATAACTGTACAGCTTGTTCTTTTCTATCTTACCAACTCGATCAATTTGACTCGATCAGGCTTGGGTATACTAGGCAGTTGCCTGGGGGCCCTCGTAGGTTTAGTGCACCATTTCTGATCTACGTATGATGTGGCTTGCTGTCAGTTAATAAATATAAGACCTCGTGCACGGATTTGCCCCAAGTACCTATAATGATGCTGAGATGGTTCCGATCATAGTAGGTGTGGTAGAGCGGTAAACCTTAAATTAATCGAGAGAAAAGAACGTCATTTTAAGAATAGTATTCCTTTATTACATGTTATATATGTTTCAATATTCAGAAACGCTGTCGGAAGCCGAATACGCCCAATTATACTTATGTGTTTGTGTGTGTGTGTGTGTGTGTGTGTGTGTGTGTGTGTGTGTGTGTGTGAGCATGTGTGCGCGCACACGTATATTTATGAATTTTACAATGATAGAAATTAGGGATTGTGGTCAGCACCCCATGCGAAAAAAAAACTGGGAGCACTAGCTTTGCTAAAGATAGGAGATATAATATACTCATATTTAAAAAATTCGAAGATTAAAAATTGTTACATACAAAATTAAGAGGAATGACCATTAAAATGGACACCTAATATGCTAAACATAGACGTCAAATCGCCATTACCACGAAGAGTGTGTTCTCAAGAAACGCTAAGAACACATTCTTCGTGGTAATGGCGTTTGACGTCTATGTTTAGCTTATTAGGTGTCTACTTTAGTGGTCATTGTGTGTATATATATATATATATATATATATATATATATATATCATAAATATAAGGGATTAGCAATTGAGTTGCTTCTCCAACATACTGAAAATTCAGAAACAGCAGTCAAAGAACTACTGATTCTAAACTACAAATTTTTCTCTAAAATGGATGGCGATATTTATGGCACACATAGAACAAAAAACCGGAGGGAAAAGCACAAACAAAACAAGCCTTTAGTTAATTGGGTACGAATCGTTTCATGGTTAAGCGAACGAAAACTTCACTATTATATTTGATATCTCTAAGTTAGATAGTTAAACCGTAATCCTTCCACACGGAACTTTTTTTCATACGGGACTATTTGTGGCGCACATGGAGTGGATTTCTTTGGGGTGGGATGCCTGAACTCGCTAGCCGATGAATTCGTAAGTGCCTTTCTTATCGTTGATTTTTGGTGTCGCATGGCCAAGGATTACCGTGAATTTTTTTAGAGACACTTTCAAATTTATCAGAATATTTGGGCTGAAGATTGGAATAGTGAAGTTTTCGTTCGCTTAACCATGAAACGATTCGTACCCAATTAACTAAAGGCTTGTTTTGTTTGTGCTTTTCCCTCCGGTTTTTTTGTTCTATGTGTGCCATAAATATCGCCATCCATTTTAGAGAAAAATTTGTAGTTTAGAATCAGTAGTTCTTTGACTGCTGTTTCTGAATTTTCAGTATGTTGGAGAAGCAACTCAATTGCTAATCCCTTATATTTATGATGATAAATGGTCTTACCGATAAAGGTTTATTTCATACTGAACTACTTGGCAAAATTGTTAATTGTTAATTCTATTATTAATTGACGATTCCCTGCCCTCATTTCTTATATATATATATATATATATATATATATATATATACATATATATATATATATATATATATATATATATATATATATATATATATATATATATATATATACATATATAGGCACAGCTGTGACTGTGTGCTAAGAAGCACGCTTGTCAACAACATGGTTCCGGGTTCACTCCCTGCGCAAGTGTCTTCTACTATATCTTTGGGCCGACCAAAGCCATGTCAGTAGATTTGGTTCGCGGAAACTGAACGAAATATGTCCTATATATATATATATATATATATATATATATATATATATATATATATATATATATATATATATATATATATATATATATATATATATATATATATATATATATATATATATATATATATATATATATATATACCAGTATTGTTACGAGTATATCTGGCTCAAGAGAATCATGTGTTTTTTTGGGGCGGTAAATTCGAAATCATGATTCCAGGTTAACTGTCATTCCTTTTGCAATTTTGCCGAGGTGAGATACAATTCTTATTCACTTAATTTTTTTTCCACCATACCTGTAAAAATTTAATGATATTATAAGTCTCGTTATTTCGGAGTTTTTTTTTATGACTCCTATTTTCAGCAAAGCTGTTACTCCTTAGTACCCTAAATATATATATAATTTTATATATTCATTAATTTGCCTATACGGATTTTATGCTTGCAGCCACTAATATTATTATTTCTTATGGATAATAATGTTCTTATATATTTATGTGTATATATATATATATATGTATGTGTGTGTGTGTGTGTGTGTGTGTGTGTGTGTATCCGTAATGGTTAGATACACGGAATAATCCATGCAAATTGTAAATCCGACATTATTCCCCCCTGAATCGGTTGGTGCATTAATTACTGAGTTGCTTTTAAG
The DNA here is from genome assembly GCF_046866305.1 of Octopus bimaculoides. Classification (NCBI taxonomy): domain Eukaryota; kingdom Metazoa; phylum Mollusca; class Cephalopoda; order Octopoda; family Octopodidae; genus Octopus; species Octopus bimaculoides. The sequence continues at coordinate 125,324,068 of NC_142931.1, forward strand.
CAATCGGACAAAAAGTGAAGATAATGTTGTTACATAAGTTTATCCAAGGTTGCGATCAATTCACATGGCTAGAGGGACAATTCCATCGCTATACATTGGTTTGTATGCATAATTAATCAATTTATTATTCAATTGCATATAAACCAATGTAAAGTGAGGAAACAGCTCCTCTAACCATTTGAAACAATCATTGCTTTAAATAAAGTTCTCAAACATTATTTTACACATCTAACCATCCTCGAACACACACACCCTCCATATCTATCTATCTATCTATCTATCTATCTATCTATCTATATATATGTTGATTCATTGGAAGATCTTTATCCCTGAAGTTGTTGCGTACTCCGGAGAGAAACTAGTTTCTAGTAGTCTGAACGTTTATCTTGGAAATTCGTTGAGCACTCTGCCAGTCCATCATGTTTTGGAAAGCCTTAGAGTTCACTAATTGATACACAAGGAGTGGTTTCAGTGTCAAGTCTCTTGAGGCACTGCACACAGAAATTAAAGAACTTGTCCCGTTCATTATTTTACCGATCTCACATGGATGAAAAATACAGGTCACTTCGGTGGGATTTGAATACAGTGTTTAAAGGTCTGTAACTAAATACCACCAAGTTATTTTCTCTAATACTATAATGATTGTGATAATTCACCGCCCTAACTATGATTATGCTGATGATGAGGATAGCAATAATAATAATAACAATAATAATAATAATAATAATAATAATAATAATAATAATAATAATAATAATAATAATAATAATAATAACCCAGTATAATAACGATATTTCCAACTTTAAAATAATAAAATAAGAGAATGCGAAAGAAGAGGACAGGCGAAGAAAAAAACAGAGAAGAATGAGAAGAAAGAAAAGGAGGAATATTAAAATTATGGACAAAAATAAAAAAAAGAAACCCTTTTAAACAAGAAAATTTTGAAGCAAACACAAGTCCATTGTTATACTTGGGGCCAATGAATACAAAACATATTTCGATGACGACGTTAAAACAAAAGAAGAGCTTTTCATTAGTTCTTCGTCAACTGTCCCCAAAATGTCCTTTAGAGCATCGTAAAGTTAGGATGTACAAACGAGTTTTGGTCACGATTTTCAGATATTGTGCATATATACATTGACACTAACTGCTGACATTCATACACACTCTCTCAGTCAACTTCTCTCTCGCCCACTCTCTCTCGCCCACTCTCTCTCGCCCACTCTCTCTCGCCCACTCTCTCTCGCCCACTCTCTCTCTTAATTCTTGTTTCTTTCTCTTAATGCAAAATTTCATATATATACATGTGTGTGTGTGCGTGCGCGCGTGTGTGTGTGTTTGTGTGTGTGCATGTGTGTGTGTATGCAGACACATACATGCAAACACACATACATGCAAACACACATACATGCAAACACACATACATGCAAACACACATACATGCAAACACACATACATGCAAACACACATATATGGTGTTCAGTTGAATTGCTAAGATATTCACTTTCATTTATGAACTGAAGTTTCCACAGAGTTAACCCTTAAATTTGAGGTTCATATTTGTATTGGCAGAAATTGTGGCAGAAATTAAAGGTGACGAGCTGGCAGAAACGTTAGCACGCCGAACGAAATGCTTAGCGGTATTTCGTCTGCCGTTACGTTCTGAGCTCAAATTTCGCCGATGTCGACTTTGCCTTTCATCCTTTCGGGGTCGATAAATTAAGTACCAGTTACGCACTGGGGTCGATGTAATCGACTTAATCTCTTTGTCTGTCCTTGGTTGTACCCTCTATGTTTAGCCCCCTGTGGGCAATAAAGAAATAAGAAATTGTAGTTGTCAAGCAGTTTAGTATGGCAGCTCATGAAATGAACTAATAAAAGTTTTGATATTTACAAAAGCTTTACCTGAATATTATGACATTGAATATGTTAAACTCAAAGAGAATAGATAACTGTTTTACTGTGTTTTTTAGGAAGATTTTCAGAAGTGTTTCTCAACGAATTTCACTTCGAGCTCATTCCAAGCAAAATTACCTGAAAATTATTTGAAATAGATTGAGAGAGAATGGGTTGAGAGAGAAAATATTCAGGCCTTATTTGTGGATATAGACATCAAGATGAATAGAAATTGTAATTGCTAGTCATGAATTTGAAATAATAACCGAAAGAGTATGATCAAGAACACAAGCGGCCGAAAAGCGCAAAGCTCGGGTATCAGGGAGTCTCCTCAGGTCGAACCACTACTTCTTCGTACTGAGAGGTCGCAGCTCTGACACTACGGACATGTGATTGGAATGTTACAGGATAGAAATGCAACATTGATTCTTCAAGCCGAGCTACCTGATAAGAGAGCTAGGTGGTGGGGGTGGGGTACCAAGAAAGTGATGGTTGGATAATATCCATAGTCTCAGTTTGGCAGACATGGGAATCCAGCAAGAAAATCTAATGAAGAATGCTTCTGATAGGACCCTATGGAAGGGGTGTCTGAGTATTTTATTCTCACGATCCTCTCTGAAATAATTAGCGGAGAAGATGGATGGATGGATGGAGTGCTACTGTGTCGTCTGTTATATTTCCATACATTTCAGAGATTAGTTCCCACAATGCCCCAATTAAGTGGGGTCCACGATGTTGTTAGATTTTTATCCTGATCTATATTTCTCCGCTACTCCAACTATAGTTTCTTCTGCACATATTGAATTGGTAATTTTCCGGCTGGCTATAAACGGCATCAATGTCACCACAGAAGAACCTGCGTAAACTTTGGGCACGTTCATTAATTTGCGAACTAGGTGATAGAAACCAAGGCGGCGAGCTGGCAGAAACGTTAGCACACCGGGCGAAATGCTTAGCGGTATTTCATCTGCCGCTACGTTCTGAGTTCAAATTCCGCCGAGGTCGACTTTGCCTTTCATTCTTTCGGGGTCGATAAATTAAGTACCAGTTACGTACTGGGGTCGATGTAATCGACTTAATCCGTTTGTCTGTCCTTGTTTGTCCCCTCTATGTCTAGCCCCTAGTGGGCAATAAAGAAATAAGAAACTAATGTTGTAGAGGCAATACGGCTACAAATTCCGATTGGCTGTTGCTTGAGTACAAATTGTGAGGAGCGTTTTCTACAACAAATTCTCCCATATGATGTGAATTGCAAATGGCAAACTGCCAATGAGACGTTGTCAACAAAAAATGGCTCTTAATCTTCTCAAATGATCTTTCTATTTTAATGACACTGAAAATATTTTTTACATATTCTATCTAATATATTTCAATTATAAATGTATAAGTTTAGTATCCTGTATAATCTATCTATCCATCAATCTATCTATCTACCTATCTATCTGTGTGTGTGTGTGTGTCTGTCTGTCTGTCTGTCTGTCTTCCTCTCTGTACATGTATATATATATATATATGTGTGTCATATATATATATATATATATATATATATATATATATATATATATATATATATGTATGTATATATATATATATATATATATATATATATATGCATATATGTGTGTGGAGAG
>NC_142931.1:125335094-125392594 GCF_046866305.1 Octopus bimaculoides
GAAAAGAAAAACCTGCAGATTTAAACAAGGATGAAAATATGTGAGAATTAGTTTCCTTATATTTATTTTCTTTTATTTTTTGTATTATTTTATTTGTAACAGCACGTTTCGCTTTGTTTAACTGCAAATATCGTAATATTTCTTTAGAGTTTAAGGTGGCTCATAAAAGTATTCAGACAGAACATTAAGAATCATTCTCAGTGTTACTAAAGTAGCAAAATGACTTGAGAAGATTAGGAACTAGACAAACATACAGTGGTTGACATCCTGACATCGGCAATTTGCCATGAACATAATTACATCACAGGAGATTGTTTACAGTAACAAATGTACTTCCCAAATTGCACTTCAGCTTAGAGGCAATCCGAACTTTTAGCAATACTGTCATTGCAGTATTTGTTTTTATGAGCCAGCCATGAAAGAAGAAAGCATTAACGTTTGCCGAACCTACGCCCCCTTATGAGAATGATGTTGTCGATACTCAATATGAACGTCTACTAGGGAAAAGTATAGATAGGTTAGCGAAAAAGCGTCAGCCTGGTTCGAATTCAAAATGAATTCCTGGTTCGAATACAAAATGAATTCCTGGTTCGAATACAAAATGAATTCCACTGAAAGATGGAATGTTGGGCCAGACCTCTAGATTGCATGACAGTTTGAAAGAAAACGTCATAGTTCTATGAGCATCACCTGTATTTGCTTAAGTCTGATACCTAGATCCACATATAAGGCATGAGTCATTTGCACGTATCCATAAGCATGTCTTTGAAATAATTTTCCGAGATCTGTAGTTGAAATAATTTCCGGTATGCAACACCTGAATTTTCAGTACCGAAATACCTCCTCGGAAATTCTACCTGTAAAAGTTAATTAATCATTCGTGTATTTTAGCGACTTCTAAATGAAAAATAACCAGTATCACAACAGTCAAATACAGCTGCAGTACATATTCAGTGACTTCTAATTTTCAGCAGATTCGCCGTCGTTAGTCTGACGACAACATGCAAGCTAAAACTTCGAGGTCACGCTAAATATTAATAAATATAAACTCTACAAAAAAATATCCTTCGGTTTCATATTAAATTGTTTTTATATATAACTTCACTTAGGAACAAACATTAATATATACATATATAGGCAAATCAAAAATATAAACAAGAACAGAAAAAACAACAAGAGTCAAATGGGCGTATGCAGTAAATGTATTACACTGACACTCAAGAAGGTTTAAGATGAAAAAAAGAGGGGCGTGACGTTTCGTACATCGCTCTTCGTCAGAAAGAGAAAAGAGGAAAATGTCCGGAGAGAAGGAAAAGAATAGTCCGAGAAAACGACATGTGTCGTTACATATGTACACACACACACACACACACACACACACACACACACACATATATATATATATATATATATATATATATATATATATATATATATATATGTGTATGTATATATATATATATATATATACATATATATATATATATATATATATATATATATATATATATATATATATAAATATATTATATATATATGTATATATATATATATATATATATATATATATATATATATATATATATATATATATATATATATATATAGTAAATCCAAAAGAGGCGAAGAGCAAACACAAGAAACAAACAACAACGCATGGATGCGGTACATGCAAAGTATTAGCAGACGCTCAGGGAAGAAGAGAAAGGTGCTTTTACGTTTCGAGCAAAGCTCTTCTTCAGAAAAAGGAAAGACTAAGAGAAAAGAAAGATGGAGGAAAAAAATTGCCAACGATTCACATGTGGTTACTAGCAGAATTATTATCACGCCGGGAAAAATGTTTATCGGTATTTCTTCCGTCTTTACGTTCTGAGTTCAATATCCACCGAGGTTGACTTTGCCTTTCATCCTTTCGAGGTCTTAAAAAACATGTACTAATCGAGCACTGGGATCTATGTAAAGACTTGCACACTCCCTCGGAAATGTTGGCTTTGTGCCAAAATTTGAAATTAATATATATACTATTATGCATCTAATTTTGAATAAAGAGGAAAGAGTGCCAGATTTTGAATTGAGAGAGAGAGAGAGAGAGAGAGAGAGAGAGAGAAGCAGAGAGAGTAACTGATAAAGAGATTGTGTGTGTGTGCGCGCGCGCGTGTATCAACAGTTATTGTACATATGCAGAACATCTGACAGCTGCCATAAAAGCTCGTTTATTTGTCCTGAGTTTAAGCTTACGAAGGCATCTCTACCGTTTTAACATCGTCGATGAAATATGTTTTGTATTCATTGTCTCCAAGTTTAACAATAGGCTCGTGTTTGCCTCATGTTTGTCTTGTATAATCGCATTCTTTTCCTTTCTTTTCTTCTATTTTATTTTTCATATTCCTTTTTTTTTTCTTCTGGCAGAATTCTTAGAGTATTAACATTCTGAATTCAAATCTCACTCAGGCCGTCTTTGCCTTTCATCCTCCCAGCGGTTGATAAAATAAAGTACCAGTGAAAAGTCACTGTCGATGGTAATGAATAAATCCCTTACCTCAAAATTAATGGCCTTCTGACTAAATAAAATACCCTTATTAAATGGCGCTGAGCAGTTATAGTCAATAAAACATAGGACAAAATTCTTTGCAATAATTATTCCGGTTCTTTACTGTTTCTGAGGTCAAATACCGCCGGGGTCAACTTTGCCTTTCATGCTTTCGGAGCAAATGAAATAAAAAACCAGTCAAGCACTGGGATTGATGTAATTGGCTCGCTTCTTCCCGTTCAATTTTGAATCAATTCTTATTTTATTATTATTCGTATCGCAAAGGTGGCGAGCTGGTATAATCGTTAGCACATCGGGCAAAATGCTTCGCGGCATTTCGTCCGTTTTACATTCTGAGTTCAAATTCAACTGAAGTCGACTTTGCCTTTCATCCTTTCGGGGTCCAGTGAAAAACTGGGTCAATGTAATCGACTAATCCTTTCACCAAAAATTTCAGGCCTTGTGCCTTTAGTAGAAAGAATTATTTATTGTTTTGCAAGAAACAAATTCCTGTTCTTGATAATTATATCTGGATATTTTCTCTGATATCATTTTCAGTCTCGGTAGTTTGCATTGCACCACACACACACATACACTGAGGCATGGCAATGTGGTAAGAAGCTTGCTTCCCAACCACATGGCTCCAGGTTCAGTCCCAATATATGGCAACGTCTTCTGCTTTTGCTTTGGGCCGAACGAATCATTATGAGTGGACTCGGTAGACGGAAAATCGCATACACACACACACACACACACACACACACACACACACACATATGTATATATGCATATATATATATATATATATAGACATACATACATATATATATATATATATATATATATATATATATATATATATATATATATATATATATATATATATATATATTTATATATATATGTGTGTGTGTGTGTGTGTGTGTGTAAATGAAAAGAAATTGGAGATATACAGTTGACAATTCAAAAATTAAAATTTATTAACATAATATTTTATTATATTATATTTTGATAATAATATAATAAATAATATATATCGAATACAAATTACATGCAATTGTTTCGATTCTTACCTATAATAAAATTACAAAATTTCATTGTTTGTGGGTAAGAATCTCTTCAGTGTAATTTTTGATATATGAGGATTCACAGATCCAAGAAAAGACTGAATTTAAATATATTCATGTTTTCAAGCGTGCGCGTCAATAATTAAAAACAAAAACAAACAAAAAATTTAAAAAATGAAAAATAAACTAATACAAAGGACATAAAATATATTTGTATACTATTAAGTATTTTAATCTAAATATATCTTAGCTCATTAGTTTGTTTTTTTTAAATACCAGAAACAATATCTTAAAAATATATTTAAAAAAACCATGGCGAAATAAGAAATATCCCTTTCATTCTTTCATATTATTAAAAAATAGACGTTATTATAATAACAATATCCTATTTATCTATGGGTAAATAGCAAAATAATATATTTCAAATTTTTTATCACCAAATAGCAAATAATATTATAAATTTCATTGCATTAATTATTTATAATAATCTTTACTAAAAATCAAAGATTAATAATTAAAAATTACGTAGTTTATATAAGAAAGAAACTTTGGAGAAAGAAACTAAAAAAAGAAACTAAGAAAGAAACTTGTGGAGTCAAACAGACATAGACACACACACACGCACACGCACAAAAACACACACACATACAAGTATATACTGCAGGCTCCTTTCAGTTTTCATTTACCAAATCCACTCACAAGGCTTTGGTTGGTCCGAAGCTATAGCAGACGACACCTGCCCAAGGTGCCACTTAGTGGAATTGAACCTGAAATCATGTGGATAAGAAGTCAGCTTCGTGCCACACAGCCACGCGTACAGAAAGTGTAGATGAGCACAGACATACACAGAGACACGTACAAATACATACATATATACATGCCTACATACATGCATCCATACATATAAACAATCATACATACATACATACATACATACAAACATACATACATACACACACATGTTACAAATACGGAGGGGAAAGCACAGAAATGCCAACAAAAATACCATACCCCAACAAAATAAAAACGATAATGATGGTAAAGGAGAAAAACAATAAAGAAAGCACAACAAAAGCAAACAACAAATGTTGGGGAAAAGCAACAGCGACAATGCAGAGAGAGAAGGGAGGAAGTCACGTGCCCCTTTTCCTGTTTGCTAGACACCAATCAGCACCCCTTCTATTGCCTCATTTGTAAAATGTTCTAGCTCTGAAAGCAGCTAAACCAAACGTCTGCCGAGAGTTTAAACGTTTCTAAGGTGAGTGGAGATGTTTCTTGGATTTCTATTTCGTAGACTTTTCTGTTCATTGTCCTTGTTGTTGTTCTTGATGTAGCCGTCGTCGTCGTCGTCGTTGTTGTTGTTGTTGTTGTTGTTGTTCTTCTTCTTCTTCCTCTTCTTCTTCTTCTTCTTCTTCTTCTTCTTCTTCTTCTTCTTCTTCTTCTTCTTCTTCTTCTTCTTCTTCTTCTTCTTCTTCTTCTTCTTCTTCTGATTATTATTATTATTATTATATTCAAATTCTGCCGAGGTCGACTTTGCCTGTCATCCTTTCGGGGGAGATAAATTTAAGTACAAGTTGCGTACTGGTGTCGTTCTAATCGACTGGCCCCCTCCCCCAAAATTTCGGGCCTTGTGCCTAGAGTAGAAAAGATTATCATCATCATCATCATCATCATCATTATTATTATTATTATTATTATTATTATTATTATTATTATTATTATTATTAAGGCGGTGAGTTGGCAGAATCGTTAGAGCGCTGGACGAAATATTACGTTCTGAATTCAAATTTCGCCGAGGTCGCTTTTGCTTTTCATCCTTTCGAGTTTGATAAAATAAGTACCAGTTGAACACTGGAGTCAATATAATCGACTCATCCACCTCCCCTAAAATTGCTGGCCTTGTGGCAAAATTTGAAACCATTAATAATGTTTTTTGTTTTATTAGCCACATGGGCCCACATAGAACATACTCGGACGCAAATATAGGGGCACAAACGGACAGAAACGGAGAGGTCTACCGAGTAAACATTTAAAACAATAACAAATATTAACAATAAAATTAAACAAGTACAATTCCTCAGTAGGGTGGTGGGGGAACTTCCAAAGGAAAACCGTGCAAACCCCACAGAAAATCAGTTTCCTTGACCACTTAGGCAAGTATTTCCTCTCCCTTTTGCTCCATTAAGAAGGGCTTGCTCAGAGCAGGTCCGTTCACACGAACCATGCTCGCTACTCTCGTTCACCTTTCAATAAATTAAAACCATTAATAAGGCTAATAATAATAATAATAATAATAATAATAATAATAATAATAACAATAATAATAATTGCCCGGTTGTAGTACCAGGCAGTGGCTCTCATGGCTTCTGATCTTAATTGATTGGAAGTGTTATCATGTATATGTTTTGTCTTGGTATAAAATATGGGCTACAGCAAATATTCTGCTTAATACCACAGATTTGCTAGTCATTTGTTTGACCTTAACCATTTGAGCATGTCCCTTGGTGGCTGACGATATGTGCATCTCTGATCCTGAGCAGAAGTAGTGGGAGAGCATCATAGCCATGAGTTGAGAGGAATTCTTTGGGGTTTAGATAATTCACCTTTGGTAACATGGGTGTTTTCCTCAAAATACTTAAACCTTATTCAAGAACCTTTTGAGCGGGATGGGCTACTCGACTTGAAGAAAATTCTAACTGGGCCCCACCTGCGAGATCATGCGCTGTTTATCTTGATATGAGATCACCATGTTGCGCACATATGGTTGTGGTGCATGTGTCTGTTGTACCCTTATCAGACGGGTAGTCATGTTGGGTATAATGGGCTTCGTATATTTTACCCCAGTGTCACTTTGATGGTATGAGCTGCTCTCTCACTCAATAATAATAATAATAATAATAATAATAATAATAATAATAATAAGGCGAGTTGGCAGAATCGGTATCACACTGTAAAATGCTTAGCGGTATTTCGTCCGTCTTTACGTTCTGAGTTCAAATTTAGCCGAGGTCAACTTTCCCTTTCAATCTCTAGGGGGTCGATAAAATAAGTATCAGTCGTGTACTGGGGTCGATGTAATCGACTATCTCCCAACTCCAAATTTCAGGCCTTGTGCCTATAGTAAAAAGGATTCTCAAGGTGGTGAGATGGCAGAATCGTTACCGTGCCGAGCAAAATGCTTAGCACCATTTCGTCCGTCCGTATGCTCTGAGCTCAAATTCCGCCGAGGTCAACTTGCCTTTTATTCCATCGGGGTGAACTTTCAATTCACGAACCGCAAGCACCGATACTAAAAGCTATCAATATACACTTAGTCCAGTAATTTATCTATCATAAAGTGGTAAGTTGGCTAAAGTAAGAATAACACAAAATGCACGGTTCGAATTCAGAAAAACTTCATTGGTTCCTTCACACAAGACTGCCAAAGATAGCAGTTAAAAAATATTCATAGCACCTGTGGAAGCTGCAGAATCTCCCGAAGATTTGACCATTTCTATTGTTATTGTAATGGCATGAACTTTCCCTGCTATGAACTCTTTGCGTTGCGTGCTCAAATCCCACCGAAGTTAATTTCGCCTGTTGTCACTTTGTCCCCCCCCCACCCTAAAAAAAAAGTTATCAGTGAAATACTGGGGTCGGTAGTATCGATTAATCCCCTCTCCTCAAAAATTGTTGTCTTTGTGCCTAAATTAGAAACTATTATGTCTTGAAATGACCACATTCTTCCCCACCTAACCAAACTACAAAAATGCTTATGTTAAATATTAGAACAACATGAATGACCAAGTGGTTAAAATATTAAAGAACTATCTCAATACATTTTTAAAAGTATTATCATATCTTTCTATTAATCTTCTAATCCGAGGAGAACAACACGTAGGATGTTCCTTAGTTTGTTCGCTCTGATATTTAGGTGTTCCATTAGTAATCAGAAGTGTAATGTCAAAGCGATTTTTAGACATCATGATACGCTTCATTTGGAATGTTGTTGTCAAGCTCGATCTCGACCTTATCTGGAGTATGTGCTAGCGTGGCTGAGTCTGGAATTGCTACGGTAACTACTCGGTCACTTGGAAAACAACTCGGAAACTACTAGAGATTTGATTCCAGTATTTCAACTTCTTGGTCCAAACGGTCTTCTCTATTACTGATTTACCTCTTTGACAGAACCTTTCTGGATGATAGAAACACCTTGGGCAAGTGCCTTCTGCTATAGGCTCAGGCCGACCAAAGCCTTGTGAGTGGATTTGGTGGACGGAAACTGAAAGAAGCCCGTCGTATATATACATATATATACACATGCGTGTGTTTTGTGTTTTTGTGTCGGTGTTTGTTCCCCCATCACCGCTTAACAACTAGTGTTGGTGTGTTTATGTCCCCGTTTCTTAGAATAAGTACCATGCTGAAAAAGAAAATAAGTGTTAGAGTCGATTTTTTCAACTAAAACCCTTCAAGGTGGTGCTCCAGCAGGGCCGCTGTCACATGACTGAAAAAAGTAAAAAAATAAACGAATAATAATGTGTGTGTGTGTGTATGTGCGTGTGTATGTATGCATGATAATATTATGTATGTATGTATGTATGCATGTATGTATGTATGTATGTATATATGTATGGGTTGCTTTAATAGGCCTCAACACCTGATAATGTATGCACAAACCCGGAACGTTTTACCTGGTTGCATACATACATTCATACATACGTACATACATACATAACCCTCCACACACATATATACATGTATGTATATATTAGTATGTATGTATGTTTGTATGTATGTATGTTTGTTTGTATGTATGTATGTGTGTCTATATATATGTGTGTGTGTGTGTCTATATATATATGTGTGTGTGTGTGTGTGTGTTTGTGTATGTATGTATGTATGTATGTATGCATCACTAAATTTTGTAATTCCATAATTCCATTCTTTCAAAATCCATTTGTAACACAAAGAATCAAGTAATTTTCTATTGTATCTCACCCACCTCTTTCCCACATCCTTTCTGCCCTCCCCCTCTCTCTCTCTCTCTCTCTCTCTCTCTCTTTCTCTCTCTTTCTCTTTCTCTCTCTTTCTCTCTCTCTCTCTTTCTCTCTCTCTCTCCTTCTCTCTCTCTCTCTCTCTCTCTCTCTCTCTCTCTCTCTCTCTCTCTCTCTCTGCGTCTCTCACTTTTTGTCATTTACTTTCCACCTCCCTCTCTGTTTTCATTTCCCCTTCTGCCCTGCTCCAGCTCTTTTATTTAACTGGTAATCGTGAGTAGACTTTCATAGAATCTATTATGTAACTAATGAACAACAAACTCACTCAGCTAATCGCATCTTCTGTTCATTAAATATATCTCAGATTTTGAAATCCTTTCTGATTCTCAAGGTAACATTCCCAGCTGCCGCTGTCATTTAATCTAGAATGTTCTGGATATTTCTAATACTTCAACTAACCCCAGTTGAGATAAGGCACACATATCTCTTGGCCTCTTATCGATTTTCTATTACACTTTAAACTAGCAGCTATTTCTGCCGTGTTTCTGCAGTGTTGCGAATGCGTATGGTAATGTCGTGCCTATAAAAGCACATATGCATATATAAATTACTGCATGTAATCCTGTACATATGTTTGTATGTATGTATGTTTGTTTTATGTATGCGTTTGTTTGTGTGCGTGTGTGTATGTTAATGCTGTTAGCTTCATTTGTCTGAAAAATCCATTCCTAACTCGAAGAATCAAAGCTGTTCTAAGTATGTTTGTACGTTTGTACGTATTTATGTAGGCTTGTGTATATATTTGTGTGAACGAATGTTATGTTTAAAAGCATTTTTGCGCGTCTGTCTACTTATCTATCTATCTATCAATCTATCTATTTATCTATCAATTTGTCTGTCTGTCTGTCTGTCTGTCTGTCTGTCTGTCTGTCTGTCTGTCTATCTATCTATCTATCTATCTATCTATCTATCTATCTATCTATCTATCTATCTATCTATCTATCTATCTTCTTGTTTGCATGTATGTCTCTAAGTTTCCACCTATATATCTATATTTATACATGTTTCTTTTTCTAGATTAACTAGATTAACACAATCCTGATGGAAGGAAATTTCGTGCTTTACAAAAAAAGCCCACTTCCAATGGTCTTGTTATCTGTTTTTTAAAGACATTTTTTGTATAAAATTAATAGTTTTTAATTTTAGAATACAGTTTTTTATCATGGCGGCGATCTGGCAGAAACGGTAGTACGACAGGCGAACTGCTTATCGGTATTTCTTCTGTCGTTACGTTTTGAGTTCGAATTCCACCGAGGTCGACTTTGCCTTTTATCCTTCGGGGTCGATAAATTAAGTACCGGTTGCATACTGTGGTCGATCTAATCGACTGTCCTCCTTCCCTAAACATTTTCGGGCCTTGCGCCTGGAGTAGAAAAGATTACATTTTTTCATATATTGTTACTGTATAAAGACTTTTTCCTGCGTAGTCAGAAGTTTGCTTCCCAACCACATGGTTCAGAGTTCAGTCCTACTGCGTGGCACCCTGTGCAAGTGTCTTCTACTATTACTGCGGGCTGATCAAAAGCATGTGAGTGGAAACTGAAAGAAGAGTACCGTATATCTTTTATCTTATCTTTCAGTTTTTTCAGTCATTAGAATGCGGCCATGGTGGGGCACTACCTTGAAGGATTTTAGCAGAATGGATCGACCTCAGTATTTTTTTTAAAGCCTGGTACTTATTTTATCAAACTCTTTTGCGGAACTGCTAAGTTACGGGTACGTAAACACACCAACACTGGGTGTCAAACAGTGGTGGTGGACCAAAAACATAAATACACACACACGCACACACACACACATACGGTAGGCTTCTTTTAGTTTTCACCTACCAAATCGACTCACAAGTCTATGGTCAGCCCGTGGCTATAGAAAAATCAAGTTTCTTACCACAAAGTCACACCTGCACCTGTGTATATGTGTGTATGTATGTGTGCATGTGTAAGTGTGTGTGTGTATGCGTGTGTTTCTTTGTGTCTATCCCTCGCCACCGCTTGAAAAACGGTGTTGGTATGTTTACGTCCCAGTAACTTACCGGTTCGGCCTAAGAGACTGATAGAATAAGTACCAAGCTAAAGAAAAAGCAAAAAACATGAAATGAACTACTTTTTTAAAAACCACTATAATCGTTTCGACACGCTTTTACACTCGTAACACATTGGGAAGATGTGTAATCTCCATCATCCATCTGTGGTAAAATGCACCTCTTCAGGTGGTTGCTTTGAATAGTCCCTTCGTAAGTATGTATGTATGTATATGTATATATATATATATATATATATATATATATATATATATATATATATGTGTGTGTGTGTGTGTGTGTGTGTGTGTGTGTGTGTGTGTGTGTGTGTGTGTGTGTGTGTGTGTGTGTGTGATTGTGTGTGTTTGTGTGTGTGTTTGTGTGTGTGTGTGTGTGCGCGTTCCTTCATAATTTATGTAAATTACAGCGTCGGAAGTTAAATAGTGACAAGATTGACAGTCCCATAGCTTGTCTGGAATCGAAGTGAGAAAATCCACTCGGTCCCTCTCTTACTGAGCTCCATTATCTTTAGAAGAAAGTTTCGCACGGCAAAGCCCTCTAGTCTCATCTAGCTCTTTCCCTGCTAGAAAAAAAAGGTAAAAGCCTCCTTCAGAAAGTGTTCCTGATTCTGCAAGACGTATCTGATGGAGTGTAGTGATGTCCATTCCAAATTTTAGAAGTTCATTGTTAATCACTGTTGCTTTTCGTGCATCACTGATGTTCAGGAGGTAACATGACAGTCTCATGATCGTATTCTCTACATTCCAGGATTATTGACTGAATGTTGGCTTTCAATTGTTTTCTGACTCTTGGTGCATTCTTAGCATTCGTACTTCTGACTACTTGTATCTCTAAGCCCTACATAACCTACGCATTGAGGCACACTGACTGTGGTGTGATAGCACCTAATTTGATGGTTTCTGTTCTATATTTAAGAGATGAGGTATTATGTACATTATTTACATTTGACGGATACTTGTCCTCATCTTGTTTGTTGTTAACATGTTTCAGCCTTCTTCGGTTGTCTTGGGGGAAATTTCGAACCTGGGTTCTCATTCCTAAGCTGTTTTTCGATGTTATTATTATTATCATTATTATTATTTTATGTTTGACTTTTGCTTTGCATTTGTACAATTTGGATCCAAGTCTCACCCAGAGACCTCAAGAGACAACAAGTTAGAAGTTCATGTAGGTGTTATGCCTAGGGTACCATATATTTCGATTTGTACATAGTGTTGTTCCAGAGAATGTTTAAGAAACCATAAGAAAATTATGTGTTTGTTTTAATATTTGAGATCACATAGACAGTATTTTACGTAGGATATGGGCAGTTCCCATGAGCACTATCTTTTGAACTTCAGCCATTTTGGGGTTTCCTGGTATCTGAGCTAGGTAGTAATCAGCCCGTTTCGCTGTCATTATTATTATTATTATTATTATTGTTCAGGTCACTGCTTGGAATCGAACTCGGAATCTTGGGGTTAGTAGCCCGCGCTCTTAGTCACTACGCCATATGCCCACGGGCATATGGCGTAGTGGTTAAATTTCCCCCAAGACACCTGAAAAAGGCTGGAGGGTATATCAGCCGAAACGTTGTGTTAACAACAAACAAGATGAGGACAAATATCCGTCGAATGTAAATAATGTAAATAATGTTGATGGTTTATGCTTAGCTTGAGACGGATGGTAGCTGTCTAGTGTGACAGGATGACCCCTCCTTTCCTTGAAACAAGTATTTAGAACATACTTGTCCACAGTGTCCCTTTTTAAGATTATAGAGTGTGATTTGAGGTAGAGTAGGTGGCTATTTCTAGCGTGACAAAAATCACATACAGGCTCCAACTTTGGCACAAACTTTTAACTATATAATTCAGAACGCGTATATAAACAGGTGCACAAAATTTTCCTTTCACTAATCAATGATATAATTATTTAAATCACTTAATCAATCAATCGATGATGGAAATCTAATCAATGAATACAGATCTATTTTCCTAGATATTGATCACACGGATATAGAGTTGGTTGCAAGACAATGCTAAGAGACTTATAAGTATATCTTATCGCAAGCAGCATAAGTATGTTAGTAAACCTATAACAAGTTTACAGAATAATTAATAATATTATTAAAGGTATCTTAACTATCTCTTCCACTCAAACACTGTGTTACACTTTCTTGGACGAGTCCGCAGTTAACGTTTATAATAACTTCCATATCTACATTCTTTATATTGATCTGTTATATTTTTGTTTTATTATTGTTTTACTTAGCTACAGGGCGAGTATTCTTTGTAACACTGTGCGAATGTTCATTGTGAAAGATAATAATAATTCTTCTGCGCTCTTTTCATGAATTTCATACAAAAGAGGCTTATGCTTTATTAATAGATTTTTCTTTTTGTATATCTCCCTTATATTTTCTTTTGAGCGTTTGGTGGACATATCCTTGATGTATATCTTAATCTTATATATATATATATATATGGTGAGAGAGAAAGAGAGAAAGAAAGGCCTATATGTATGTATATAGATATACATTGTATGGTTTACGCAGTGTTACGCAGTGTTACCCCCAAGATTCTATAGATACAGTATGTTGTGTAGTACATTATAAGAATGAAACAAAATACTATTAACATATCAGTTACATATCTCTGTGTGAATACACATGTATGTATATATGCATGCATGTATGTATTATGTACACATATATGTGTGTGCGTGTGTGTGTGTGTGTGTGTGTGTGTGTGTGTGTGTGTGTGTGTGTGTGTAATCTCCATCTATATTTCTTATATTCTTGCACATGATATTAAGGAGTTACCATGACTGAATTGATGAGGAGCTATTTTAATAGCTCAAGCATTGCCGGCGTATTTCTGATCCGAGGGAGCAGAAAACACTGACCCGCATCCTTTGATAAAGAAGTTATCGAAAAATGGTTACGTAAAAAATACAATCGCACAGAAAACGCAATAATAAAAAAAGATGAAAAAGAAAATAGAGTACAGAAAGTTACCCACAGGAAGATCAGAGAAGCATAAAAATAGACACGTAAGTAAAAGAAGGTAACAAGAAAGAAATATTTAGTAAAGAAAACAAAAGTGAGATTAATTCTTTTCGACTCAAGGCACAAGGCCCGAAATTTTGGAGGGGGGCAGTCGATTACATCGACCCCAGTACGCAACTGGTACTCAGTTTATCAACCCTGAAGGGATGAAAGGCGAAGTCAACCTCGGCGTAATTTGGAGTCAGAACGTAAAGACAGACGAAATACCGCTAAGCATTCTGGCCGGCGTGCTAACGTTTCTGCCAGCTCGCCGCCTTAAAGTGAGATTGAGGAAGAAATGAGAGAAGAGATAGTAAAGATGATAAAGCAAACAAAAATGTAATAATAGAAAAAAAACGGTGGGTGATGGAATATATATGTTAATGTAAAGCCAATTAGGAAGAAAGTTGGAGATAAATGGAAAGTAGATAAACTGGAAGAAGTGAAGAATGGAGGTGGAAAAATAACGATTGAAAAACGTAGAGTTAGAAATATGAGAAAGACGTAAGAAGTGTTGGAATATAAAATTGATGTAAGGGAATAAAATCGAAGGTTGAAAAAAGAAACAGAAAGAGAATAATACGCGAGAGAGAATATTTGTGCATACATGAGAGATATATGGACAAAACAAAATGGCGGAGTAGACAAGCTGGTCATCCTGATGTTTTTTTGCTTGTTTTTGTTGCTGTTTTACATTAGTGTTAATTTATTAATGGATGATGTTAATGGACGACATTAAAATCTCAAGGAGACGAACACTACAGAATCCATGATGGCACTTCAGTAAACAGAACCCTGATTAATCTATCAGCAACAGAACCGAAACAGAATCAGTTATTTTCTCACCTCAGAACGAAGAGAGCGCTGTGGTAATAATGAGCGACATATTGAATCGATCGCGTCTTATCATTAGATTATTTTTAACAAATAAAAATTGAGCTGAAATCGAAAGTAAATTAAAGATAAAGGAGTAATGAGAAAGATAAAGGGAGAGAAGTAGAGAGAGAGAGAGTGAGAGGTTGAGAAAGAAAGAGTGAGAGGGAGAAAATGAGAGATAAATGTGTTGCAATTATTTTTATTATCCGAGCAGTCAGGTGATGTTAGAAATTACGGGGGAAGTAAACGTGGCCACTGGAGATTTGCAAATCGGTTTTTCCTCGTCTCGTTAATGGATAAGATAACTGTGAAATGATGCAGTGACGGATATGTGAATGGTAGGGGATAGGTTTGTGAAATTGTGACGTAGAACAAGGAAATGTAATAATGATAATTCTTTTTGTAGAGGTGGGAGTTGTACTGTGATTTGCTACTTGAATATATGTAGAAGGATACAAATTGGTTGATAAAAGTAAGGAGCTGACGGTAGATGAATAAAAATAGAGGGATACAGGACATGCATTATAATGAAAAACATTCTGAAAGCTGGAGGAGTTAGTGGAATATTGCCCTACAATGGGAGGTACGGATAGAAAGTAACAATTTGCTGTAAACATATACGTATAATGAACAAACAAGAGCACAAACAATGAATGCGTTTACATCAACGAACATACAGGCTCAGCCAGCCAGCCATCAATCCATCCTTCTATCTATCTACTCACTCACACATCAATCCATCCATCCATCCATCCATCCATCCATCCATCCGTCTGTCCGTCTGTCCGTCCGTCCGTCCGTCCGTCCGTCCGTCCGTCCGTCCGTCCGTCTGTCCGTCAGTTTGTCTATCTATCTATCTATCCATCCATCATCTATCTATCTATCTATCTATCTATCTATCTATCTATCCATCCATCATCTATCTATCTATCTATCTATCTATCTATCTATCTATCTATCTATCTATCTATCCATCCATCATCTATCTATCTATCTATCTATCTATCTATCTATCTATCTATCTATCTATCTATCTGCGCACATATGCGTGCGTATTTATGTTTGTGTTTGCACTCTTCTGGAAGCTGAGGTCTCTGGGTGAGACTTGGATCCAACTTGTACAAATGCAAGACAAAAGTCAAACATAAAATAATAATAATAACAACAACAGCAACAACATCGAAAAATACCATAGGAATGAGAACCCAGATTCGAAATTTCCCCAAGACACCTGATGAAGGCTGGAGGGTAAATCAGCTGAAACGTTGTGTTAACAAGAAACAAGATGACAAATATCCGTCGAATGTAAATAATGTAAATAATGAACCATTGGATACGTTTGAATTTACTGAATGCCGGATACCCGTGAAATATAGTTTCTTATTAGACTTAATCGCTAATCTGAGTTGTTTGTTTACTTGAGTTTTTCAAGATATTCTGGCTCACCAAAGCATGCTGCTTGCTTCGTTGTTGATTTATCTCGATCCTTTTTATTTGTCCTCGTATCTTTCATTATACATCCATGTATTTGGATTTGTATGTAAGTATGTATGCGCATGTATATACATACTTTAATGACAGACAACGGTTCATGTAAAAGATGATGCTATTATTCACACACAAAACTATTTTTGACACGCAGCTACCAACAGCAGCCCCCAAGACACATCTTACAGAACAAATGATTTGTAGATTTTCCATTAGAAACAAATAGCATATACAAACATGCAATTGTGTGCCAAGCAGTTTGTTGTGTTTTTGTGTGTATGTAAAAGAGGGAGACGGGCAGGCAGGAAAGACGAAAGAGAGAGAGAGAGAGAGAGAGAGAGAGAGAGAGAGAGAGAGAGAGAGAGAGAGAGAGAGAGAAAGAGAGCGAGATAGAGAGAGAGAGAGAGAGAGTGGAAGAGAAAAAAGATAAAGAGAGTGGGGAGAGCTGAATCCACTTCGTGCAGGGCGTTTGTTAAAAAGATTGAGACGCAGTTTTTGATGGACGCTGAAGAGAGACCTACTCGGGAAAGTTATGATTTCAATAAAGCCGCAAAAGGCAAATGAAGTCCTGAGAATTCAATTGGTTCTTTAAGGATTTGAAATGAAAATTAATAATATGCATTTCAAGCGTTAAATTTTCTACTATAATGTTGTTCGAAGAGTTTATTTGCTATGAAGATAGTAAGGAAGTGTATATGGTTACTAAACATGTATCTATGAATGTATGGTGAAATATGCCCAAAATAGGTATGTGCATGTATATGTGTGTTTGTCCCATATTATTTTCTGCTGCTTTTCTTTTTTACCATTCATTTTTGCCATTTATTTTTAAGGAGAACTTTTGATAGCTCTGTTACATATTTGGATTAATTAAGTCGTACTCTGAGGAACACGTGTTACAGTACATACGTACATGTGCAAGCCTGTATACATACATACATACATACGTACATACATATAGACAGACAAACAGACAGACAGACAGACAGACAGACAGACAGACATGCATACATAAGAACACTGGTTAAATGACCGAGTGAAACCTTAATAAAATGTATACATGTTCGATCTGATATAGTGATTTGGTACTGTAAAGTAGTGGAAACTGTGTAGGGTAGTGGAAATTAGCTGCGCTAACAAAAGATTATAGCTGAGTGAAAAAGAAAATGCCTACACTGAACTATTGAGAAATCTGCAGTTATTATACCCAAATTTCAATTTCAGGTTCCTGGGATATGTAACAATCTCAAAAAAATTAAGCTCCTCAAAACCAGAAAGGAGAAATCTGATTCGAAGACTACAGATCCAAGCCATCAGTAGAACTGTAAAAATTTGTAAAAATTGCCAGAAGTTTATCATTTAAGCATTTCGTATGGGTATATGTAGACATGCAGCTATATACATGAGAATAGATACAAAAAGCAAAACATGCAAATCTGCACATGTACTGATTCCAAATACTGCACATATACACACATACATGAAAAAATACCCTGTTGATGTTATTGAAATTCCAATGAAGGAGCCTTGGATCTAGAATAGAAAGCAACTCCTTCTCTATTGGCAAGAATTCTTGAAAAACTGAATAATGACATACATACATACATACATACATACACACATACATACATCCTCATGTGTGTGTGTGTGTGTGTGTGTGTGTGTGTGTGTGTGCGCGCGTACTTTTTAAAGATGTGCTTGTTTATCGAGAGATTTGATCTGACACCATGTGTTGGCACGAAAGCAACCACAGTGTACCAGTGTTGCTTATATGAATGATTAAAGAACACTCGCATTCTTACTATTAAATTCCCTAATGTATCTTTAATATTTCGCAACAAAATAACATTTACGTCCATGTATCATTGACTTTTTTCACGCATCACGATCTTCTCATTAATCTTGTACTTAACATTTGTCGTAGTTCTTGCCTCATATCGTCAGTCCTGGTTTCACTCATCCTCATCCTACACTTCGTTAAAACATATTGTATCAAGGATCACATTGTCTAATGTTTATACCTATTTTCTTATTGCAGTAGAAAGTGATTTTAAGACAGTAGAGCGTGATATAAATAAGATTTTGCTGCTACTTTTAGCTGATCGAGGAACAGCGTAGAAATTTCTTAGTGGGGCACTTAACAGTATCTGACATAAGGGATTATCAGAGATACTGTGAAGCATAACATTTCGTTATGCGTTTGAAGAATATCCACGTTTATATATATTCCCTTTCAATTTTATTTCTGTATGTTTGTATGCCTGTATGTGTGTATATATGTACCTGTGTGTACCTGTGTGTGCAGGCTTTCGTCCTCCTTCAGTCAAAACCCCCAGCCATGAGTGACCGTAAGGAGTACAGCAAGAGAGACAACTATTTTCCCCACACATACTTCTGCATTTCCTAGGCATCAGCGATCCTCGTGTTTTCCAACATCTTCCTTCTAGTCTATTCCTTGATGTTTTCCAACCATTCAGTTTTTTCTGTATTATTTTTTTATTGTTATTTTACCTTTATTATTTAAATGAGGCGGCGAACTGGCAAAATCGTTAGCACGCCAGCCAAAGTGTGAAGCGGCATTTCACTCGGCTTTACGTTCTGAGTTGAGATTCCACCGAAGTCGGCTTCGCTTTTATCCTTTCGGGGTAGGTAAGTTAAGAACCAGTGAAACACTGAGGTCGATGTAATCGCCTAGTTCCCTACCCCAAAACTTCAGGTCTTGTGCATTTAGTAGAAAGGATTATTATTTTACTCAGGACTGCGTCCATCCATGCATAACCATACACATTATAGACTGGGCGTCATAGTCGCATTTTATTTCCGTTCCTCTCTTTTATTTTTTACCAACTGACAAAAAATTTTCGTATTCGCAGTCTTTACATCACTCTCCATAATATTCTTTATGTAAAATGCAAAGCGTCTTCCTACAACGTTTCATTCCAAAAGCTTTAACACGTTCTCAATCACACATCTATGGCTCACACCGAAAGAGAACATTAGATATTATTGCTATAGCAAAAAGAAAAAAAAAGTTCTTTTTCCTTCACTTGTCTTAATCATTGGGCTATGCTAGGGTACGGTGTTGAAGAGTTTAGTGGAAAAAAATCGAATCTATTACGTTTTTTTTTTATATATAAATGTCTATTAGAGAAGTAACCAAATTCCTTCTTGAGTAGCAGATGCAGATCAAACACATATGACAAGCTTCGACACACTTTCCACCAACAAAATTCATTCACAAGTCACTGATCGGCCCAGGGCATGTAGAAAACACTTGCCTAAAGTTACACGCTGTGGGACCGAACACGAAACCTTGTGATTGCAAAACGTGCTTCTTAACCACACAGCCATGCCTACAGCAAATATTTATTTCTAATTTTATTTTAAAGTGGATCCTAAGTATAATAAAACGTCTTTCTATGAGATTTTTATATCAAAGGTATGATCATTTTCTCACTTTTCGTATCAAATATCTATAACTCGCACCAAAGAGAGCAAATGAATTATTGGTATTAAAAAAGCAGCAAAACAGTTTTTCTTATTTTTATTTTTAAATGATTCCATAACGTCTTACTATGAGATTTTATACCAAGTTCTATGATGAATTTCTCACTTTCCGTATTAAACGAAATGACCAGCACCCAATGAATGCAGTTAAAAATATTACGATAACAACAGAATATATAAATACTTTTTAGTTCTTTTACAGTAATTTTTTTTTAATGTTAACCGAGCTAAAACCACTCAAGCTGTAGTAATCTGTCATTTTAGTTCCTTCTTTGATCTCTCATATCCCGTTATTCTTTCCAAATATTTAAATTTATCAACTACTTTGAGCGTCATTCCTGCTATTTCAATTGGTTTAACTATTTTTTTTTGTTACACTTTGTTGTTGTTTTAGGTTTTACTAACAACATACTCTCGTAAATTTTCTCACTCTTACCTCCCTTCAGCTATGTCAACGCTGTTAATTGTAGGTTACGGTCATTTTCGCGAATTAGCGCGAAGACTGACATAAGTGGGAAAAGCTGAATATTTTGCATTACTCTTCATTATAAGAGGTACCCAAAAGTAACCGGAAATTTTCTCTGTATGACAAGCCTGATGAAGTTCTGGCTTCTGCCGCTAGAAGCCACTTGATTCAACCCTCAGGCATCTGTCTGCCGATCGGCGGCGTGCAGTGAGGTCGTACTGCCGTGTGGTGCGTCTTTGTTTTACAGTGCTTCTCCCCTGTTCGTCGATTTTTGCGACGGTTGAAACGATGGAACAGCGTGCTTCTGTGAAATTTTGTTTTCTGCTGGTGAAAACGGCGGCTGAAGCAGTCGTCATGCTTTTAAAAGCTTATAAGGACACTGTCATTAGCAAAACAAAAGTTTACGAGTGGTTTTCACGCTGTAAGAATGGTCACTTGTCGCTTGAAGACCAATCTTGTTCAGGACGACCATCGACCTCCCGAATGGATGGAAACATCATGAAAATTCATGGACTGATCTTGGAGGACTGTCGCCGAACAATTGACAGACTTGTTAATATGACTGGTGTGTCCTAGAGCTCCTGCCAACAAATTTTGAGCGAAGAATTGCAAATGAAAAGATGGTCTTGGCTGAAAAGCACTTGATCAAGTTAGTTGTGGTTGTCTTGATCAGTATTGACCTGGGGCAGTATTAACCTTTCGCGGGTGGATGAAATAAGTACCAGTCGAGTACTGGGTCAATGTTGTCGACTTACTCCTCTCCACCACCGAAATTGTTGACATTCTGTCAAAATCTAAAATCAGTATTGTGTCTTTGGAAGGCAGCGAGCTGGCAGAAACTTTAGCACGCCGGACGAAATGCTTAGCAGTATTTCGCCTGCCGCTACGTTCTGAGTTCAAATTCCGCCGAGGTCGACTTTGCCTTTCATCCTTCCGGGGTCGATAAATTAAGTACCAGTTACGCACTGGAGTCGATATAATCGACTTAATCCGTTTGTCTGTCCTTGTTTGTCCCTCTGTGTGTAACTCCTTGTGAGCAATAAAGAAATAAGAAACGTCAGCGATATTTCGTCTGTTTTACATTCTGTGTTCAAATTCCGCCGAGGTTGACTTTGGCTTTCCTCCTTTCGGGGTCGATTAATTAAGTACCAGTTGCGTACTGAGGTCGATCTAATCGACTGAATCCCTTCCCCAAAAATTTCGGACCTTGTGCCTAGAGTAGAAAAGAATAATGTGTCTTTGGATTGGTAGAATCGTCGGAGTGTCGGATAAAATATCTTTCAGTATTTATTCCGGCTCTTTATGTTCTGAGTTCAAATCATGTCTAGGTATTCTTCCATACGGTGGATTGGGTGAAACCATAAACTTTGCGGTGTTTGTTTCGGCTCTTCAAATTTTGAGTTTAAATCTCGACAAAATCAACTTTGTCCTTCAATGTCCCCGTATCAATGGAATGAACTACCCAGTTTAAGTGCTAGGGTCGATTTCGTTAACTAACCCCTTTTCTCCTAAATTTCTGACCTTGCTGCATTTATTTCGGATCTTCAAGTTTTAAGATCAAATCTCGATAAAATCAACCTCGTTCAATTTTTCTGTGTCGATGAAGTGAAGTACCCAGTTAAGTACTAAGGTCGATTTAGTTGACTGACCCCTTTCTCCTAAATTTCTAACCTTGCGTCTTTGTTACAAACAAGTAGTAGTAGTAGTAGCAGTAGTGGCGGTGGGGGATGTTGCCATGAGGATGACGGTTGCAGTCACTAATCCGATGGGCGCTGTCGGATCTTTAAATGTCTGTCGAGGAGCAACGGCGACTAATCTCTAAACCAATCTTCTTTCTATAGAAAGGGTCAACCGTATTAAGTCGGGTAAACATGTTAATCGGCCCTTAATCAGAGAAACACGTTAAAAAAAAACAAGAATTCGAAATTGTGTAACAGCAGCAGTAGCTGTCGGAACAGTTGTAGTAGTAGCAGTAGTAATAGTAGTAGTAGTAGTAGGAGGGGCTGGAGCAGGAGATGGTGGTGGAGAAAGAGGAGTGGAATTGTAGCGGCGTGAGTCGTTTGATGTATGGGGGAAGATGTGGTAATGCTTTATTTGTCTTGTAGTAGTTGTGGTACAAGGGGCCCGTGGGGAGAGGGTTTTGGGTGTTGTGATTGTAAGGGCAGATTGTTGTGTGGTAGTAAGTAGTTCTGCTGGTAGTAGTAGTTTAGTAGTAGTAGTAGTAGTAGTAGTAGTAGTAGTAGTGGTGGTGGCGTCTTTGCATTCATTCAGCTCATGAAGCAAAATATACCGAATATGCTCCTTTGTCACTTCCATTATAGCTTTGAAAAAAAAAAAAAATAACTGTTCAAATCGAACTGCACTCTTCAAAACTTGCACTAAGAGTAAGCACAAGGTAAAATTACAACCTGTTTTTATTGCAAGTTGATGCGGGTAGTTTATCCCGTTCCCTTCCGACTTTTAGTTCATCCAATTGAAAAAAGCTCCATTATCTATGGGGTGACCTAATATATATATATATATATATATATATATATATATATATATATATATATATATATATATATATATATATATATATATGCGTGTGTGAGAGAGAGAGTGAGAAAGTCATTATGTCTGTGTTTGTCTCCTACCACCGCTTGACAACCGGTATTCGCAGGTTTACGTCCCCGTAACTTAGTGGTCCGGCAAAGAACCGCGGTAGAATGAGTGTAAAGCTTAAAAAAGATATCAAGTATTGGGGTCGATTCGTTCGACTAACGTTCAAGTCGGCGCCCCAGCTTGGCCGTATTCCAATGACTGGAAGAAGTAAAAGATAAATGTTAAAAGCGATTGGTTACAAGGTGATTTTAGCAATGGTCGTAAACTAAACGTGGTCGTGTAACTGTTTTTGCAGTGTATCGGTGTGTGTGAGTATGACTGTGTGTGTGTGTGTGTGTGTGTGTGTGTGTGTGTGTGTTTGTGTGTGTGTATGTGTGTGTGTGTGTGTTTCTGTGTGTGTTAGATTACCCTTGGGAGTGGGAGAAATAATGCACACTTCCAAAGGTCAACTTTGATGTTACCGGTTTCACCCTACACCCACTGCGCCACTTTATTTCTGCTGATTCGTGATAACGACAACAAGAACAACAACAATCACATAAAAACGATTCGCTAACGTTAGCAACAACTACTTGCGTGACTACTACTACTACTACAACCACTACTGTTGCTGCTAATGATGATGACTATGATGAAACTACTACTACTACTACTACTACTACTACTACTACTATCACCACCACCACCACCACCACCACCACTACTACTACTACTACTACTACTACTACTACTACTGCTACTACTACTACTACTAATACTATCACCACCACCAGCACCACCACTACTACTACTACTACTACCACCACCACTACTACTACTACTACCACCACCACCACCACCACCACCACCACCACCACCACCATCACCACCACCACTACTACTACTACTACTACTGCTGCTGCTGCTGTTGTTGCTGCCTTATCGACCCACATCAACCACAATCCTAACAGGAGTGGCTGTCACATACACGATAACCACCACCACCACCAACATCACCACCATCACCACAACTATTACCACAACCACCACTACAACTACTATTACCTCTACTACAACCAAAGCCACAACTGTCGTCGCTGTCGTTGTCCTCCTTCTCTGCACCATCATCATCATCATCATCATCATCGCGGACAAAAAACAAGCAAAAAATAGAAAAGCAAAACACCAAAGACAGCAAATCCCTAAGGATTCTTATTTAATCCCTGCATAAATTCAGGGTCACTCACGGTTGAGTCTATCAGCACAACACGCAACTACGTTAACTCTGCGTGCTGCTACTACTATTACTACTACTACTACTACTACGACTACTGTTGCTGCTGCTATTAATATTACAGTTGCTACTGTTACTGCTACCATCGCCGTCACTACTACCATCGCCGTCACTACTACTACTACTACTACTACTACTACTACTACTACCACAAGCAGTTCTGAGAAAGCCAGAGCTACTGCGGGGGATGAGAAAAATCAAAGAATGGGTGAGCTATTGTCACCACCCGCCATCTGATCAAAGCTTGCTCATTTGTTCCAAGTGTGCCAGAGTCCGTTACTCAAAGATCCGGTTACATAGCTATTTAAGGGCTTGCCGCCCTTCTTTATGATCTTCTGGCACGAAAAACTGCCATCCTCTTCCTCCTCCTCCTCCTCCTCCTCCTCCTCCTCCTCCTCCTCCTCCTCCTCCTCATCATCATCATCATCATCATCATCATCATCATCATCATCATCATCATCATCATCATCATCATCGTTATAAGTCAAGTGGTTGATCATTTAGCCAATTGACCAATAAACTAATCGATTATTCGATTAATCGTTCGATCAGTCAGTCAGTCAGCTTAATCTGTCAAATTTCTTTCGTCACCATTCGTCACCTCATCATTGACGTGTCTCTCTAATCCAAGTTTGATTCCATCATTATTAGCATAATGACCCTCCCGATATACAATATATGTTCCAATACTCGAATTCACATTATAATTACCTGCAAACCAAACACAAAAGCGAAGTAATTTAACTTGAATTCATGAAAAAATAATCCAGTTTTCTTGGCCCACCTTTAGATAATCTAACGGCTTACATTCGATTAAGCATGGTTATAATAAAATTATCAATAACAGACTGATCCGTATTGACTCATTCTGTCCAGGTACAACGCCAAGGATTTCAGGGGACGGGGTAAGTTGCTTACATCAACCCCATTACTCAACTGGTATTTATTTTATCGACTCCGAACGATAAAAGGCAAAGTCGACCTCGGTGAAATTTGAACTCAGAACGCGGGAACAGACGAAACACATGTAAGTATTTTGTCCGGCGAGCTAACAATTCTTTTCTACTCTTGGCACAAGGCCTGAAATTTTAGGAGAGTGGGGGCAGTCAATTAGATCTACCCTAGTACGCAACTGGTACTTAATTTGTCGAATACGAAAGGATGAAAAGCAAAGTCGACCTCAGCGGAGTTTGAACTCAGAACATAAAGACAAACGAAATACCGCTAAGCATTTCACCGGGCGCGCTAACGATTCTGCCAGCTCGCCGCCTTGTATTCTGCCAGAAGTTCGTATATTTGTTTAATAGGATTAACTTGGATTTCAACTTGCCTTAAGACACACAGTAATTCAATGGTACAATGTTGTCTTATTTGGTTGTTGCCCCAGTTGGAAGAAGAGGTGCTCGACTTCATTATGCAGCAAGATGTGTCCTGCCACATTGGCAGGATTACATCCCGTAGAATCTTCAAAAATGCTGGTTTGGCCGTACGGGGGGGCGGGTGAATGATGTCCCATTGATGGACTGCACCCCCTCCCACACCAGGTCTTCCGTCCTAACGCCTTGTGATTGTTTCCTTTGGGTATATCTGAAACACAAAGGTGCTCCCTTACTTCCACAGGATTTCCAGGAGTTAAAACGGCGTATAGGCGACGGGGTCGACTCAATTCATTAGGCTATGCTGGCACAAATGTGGCAAGAACTAGACTATCATGTTAGATGTCAGCATGTCACCCCTATATTGAAAATCTCTGACTGTCAGTAGAACCTTGAAGAGTTAACCTTTCAGGTTACATGTTTTTTTTTTGCAATATATTCATTACAACTCACATGTATGTTTTCTTTTTGTACTGTTCAATTTGAATTTGGAAATCCTCTTAGTCCCCTGTGAAGCATAGGGCCGGTTTCCCGGTTTCCATGGCGTATGTGCTCCCCGCTAGCTGGACGGGACGCCAGTCCATCGCAGCATTTTACTCAAGAAGCAAGCAGAAAGAGTGAGAGAAAGTTGGGGCGGAAGAGTACAACAGGGGTCTCCACGACCCCCTGCCGGAGCCACGAGGAGCTTTAGGTGCTTTTGCTCAATAAACACAAACAACACTCGGTCTGAGAATCGAAACCGCGATCCTCCGACCGCGAGTCTACTGCCCTAACCACTGGGCCATTGTGCCTCCTTCAATCTGAATTGCCTTGTGGGATCTACATGCGCCATGGAAAATTTTCACTATCTTTCACATAAGAGCCAAATGTTCTAAGTCTTAAATATTATTTCTGACTTAGGCAGAAAACAAGTCATTTTAAAAGGAAACTGTTAATCGATTAAATCAATGCTAGTATCGACTGGCTCTTTATTTCATCGATCCCGAAAAGATGAAAAGTAAAGTTGACTTCGACAGTATTTGAACTCAAAAGGTAAGGAGCTGAAATGAATACCAAGAAGCATTTCCCAAAGCTTCAACGATTCTGTCTACCTTCTGCCTTTGTAAGTTCAGAATATTAAAGCAGCGTTCCCAACGACAAATATTGAGAACCGATGACTGCAACACAGATTTAATCATCTGTTATTAATTAAGCACGTCCGTGTTATATGTCTAGCTGTGCATAACTAACTACAGCTACACCACAAAACACCATTATTTCCGTTCAACATCACTAACATCGCAGACGCCGTCATTATCAGTGGCGGCCTATACTAATATATACCGCAGCCATCACTCCTCCGTTACCGGTACACAACCTTAGTCAATATCAACGCCACCACCACCACCATCACCACCACCGCCGTCGCGGGTGCCACCACCACCACCACCACCAACAACAACTCTCATTTTCTACCCTTCTACCTCATCATCACCAGACCTGTGTCATTTCTACTTTTATTTCCACCACAACCACTCACCACCTCAAAACACTACGACTAATGTCAGGTATATAGACACACACACACACACACACACACACACACACGCACACACACACACACACACACACACGCACGCACGCACGCACGCACTAACAGAGAAATGCACGAACACACCAAGTCATAGACGGAGACATCGGTGCATAAAGATAAACTAAGACATGCACAAGCAACACATTAAGAAACACACACACAAGTACATATACTCAGATATAACCCATAAGCTGATAACGTATAGCAAAACACACAGATGCTCATACACGCTCATACGCTCAAACAACACTTACGCACACACAAACATGCACACACACAAACACGCACACACACACACACACACACACACACACACACACACACACACACACACACACACACACACTCATTTATTTGAATACTCACACATGTAAATAAGGATACAACAGTCTTAGAGGGAGATTTTATACAGTAATTACTTGGGTAATCTTTGCTCACTGTCGTGGCAATCCGTCGGTTTCGACGACGAGGGTTCCAGTAGATCCGATCAACGGAACAGCCTGCTCATGAAATTAACGTGTAAGTGGCTGAGCGCTCCACAAACACGTGTTCCCTTAACGTAGTTTTCGGGGAGATCCAACATGACACAGAGTGTGACAAGGCTGGCCTTTGAATTACAGTTACAACAGAAACAGGAAGATAGAGTGAGAGAAAGTTGTGGTGAAAGAGTACAGCAGAGTTCGCCACCATCACCTGCCGGAGCCTCGTGGAGCTTTAGGTGTTTTCGCTCAATAAACACTCACAACACTCGGTCTTGGAATCGAAACCGCGATCCTACGACCGCGAATCCGCTGCTCTCACCACTGGGCTATTGCACCTCCACCTAGCTCACTATGTTACATATGTGATACACCTTATTTCTCTTTAGTAAGCAAAAAGTCCGTCTGCAGTATTATTTCTCAACCATATTGTTTATACATATCATCAATGTCATGTATACTCTCTATATGTCTATTGACATAATGATCAATCTTAGAAATTAATGTATTAATAATATAATATTCTTCACTGAGCATGTCAAATAAAACCGAAACATGGCAGTTGTTTTCACCAGTGGGATTTAATGACAGTATCCACTGAAATTCATATTAGTTTTGTTTTCCAAAGCTTTCGATCGACTCATCTTATTGAGTTTATCTCTGTCTGTCTCTACTTTTCGAATTTAAACACACCTTTGAGGGAATATGTGTTGACTAGTTGCATGGATGATCTCAGCTTATGAAAAGTTTTCAACTCATTGTATTACATATGTGAGATTCTAATGTTTTTGTAGACACGCGTGGACAATTCCGATATTAGTAATGAAGGAGCTGTAAAGTACCAGTAGAACCAAAAGTAGTAGTAGCAGCAGCAGCAACAGCAGTAGTAGTAGTAGTAGTAGTAATAGGGAACAATGCTAGAGAACGGCTATTGAACTATGAACATGTGTAAGTCTGCATTTACAAGAATGAAAAATAGGAAAGCGAAATAAAAAGGAAATGCGAGAAAAAAAGCACAGGGGAAAATAAAAATGGAGAGAAAGGAGAAGAAAAAGAAAGAGAAAGAAAGAGAGAGCGAGGAAAAGAGAAAGAGACAGAGAGAATAGAGTAGAAGTGAGAAAGAGGCCGGGAGAAACAGATAAAGAGGCAGACAAACAGAGGAAGAGACACAGAGAGAGTAGGGGGAGAAAGACAGAGATAGATAGACGTTTGATGTTGTTGCTTGTTCCAGTCATTAGACTGCGGCCATGCTGAGGTAGAGAGGGTGAGAGAGAGAGAAGGGGAAGATAGATAGATAGATAGAGAGAGAGAGAGAGAGAGAGAGAGAGAAAGAGAGAGAGAGAGAGAGAAGGGACTGACAGAGAGAGAGAGAAAGAGAGAGCGAAAGGGAGTGTGAGAGAAAGAGAGAGAGAGAGAGAGAGAGAGGGAGAGAGAGACAGAAGGAATATGAAAGTTCTTTTAATCTGAAGTGAAAAGAGGAGCCGGAAGTACAGCTGTGGACGAAAATAACTGGACCTATATGTCCAGCATATAGGGGAAGCTGCGAAGTTAAACATTGACATAACTGAATACATACTTAGTGAGAAATATATAGCAGGGGTTGTGGTGGCGATGGTGCAGGTGGTGGATGGCAGGTCTATTGTAGGGGTAGGTTAGGGTCAGGGTTCCCTATCTCGAGACCGGAAATATGACCTGCAATGCCAGAATAAATCTAGCAGAGGAGAAAGTAAAAACAAGATTTTGATTGATTCTAGCAAACCATAACTATGACAACAATGTCAGCGACAGTAATAGCAGAATTATTATTATTATTATTATTATTATTATTATTATTATTATTATTATTATTGAGTGAGAGAGCAGTGCATGCCGTCAAAGTGACATTGGGGTAAAATATACGAAGCCCAGTATACCCATCATGACTACCCGTCT
Organism: Octopus bimaculoides; assembly: GCF_046866305.1. NCBI lineage: Eukaryota > Metazoa > Mollusca > Cephalopoda > Octopoda > Octopodidae > Octopus > Octopus bimaculoides. The sequence goes on from NC_142931.1 coordinate 125,364,368, forward strand.
GATAAGGGTACACCAGGCACATGCATCACAACCATATGTGCGCGACCTGGTGATCTCATATCAATATAAACAGCGCATGACCTCGCAGGTGGGACCCAGTTAGAATTTTCTTCAGGTTGAGTAGCCCATCACGCTCAAAAGGTCCCTGCATTATTATTATTATTCTTGTTCAGTAGTTTTATTTTTATAACGTGCTTTCACTTCACTACCGAGCGCAGCTCTGTGCGCCTTGGGTATGTGCTGTGGTTTGCTGTGGTGCTCTTATGTTTACTGTATTGAAAGTGTTTTGCGTAGAATGTGTGCAGTACCCAGTAGTGCAATTTTCTGTATGTTATATATATTTGTAAGTCCTGGTGTTTTTGTTATTTATTTGTCTGAATATTAAAAAAAATTTTTTTATTATTATTATTATTATTATTATTATTATTATTCAGTCAAATGACTGAAACAAGTAAAAGAATAAAAGAATAGTGTCCTCCCAATCAGGACGGCACTGGAGTTAAGCAGAAACATCAACAGCTTAAGCAACAACAGTAACTGCAACTACTACTACTATTACTACTACTACTACTACTAATGACAATGAGGACAGAAAATACATTTTATCATATTTTTTTTGCATGGAAGGATGCGAGTAGCTGGATTTATGATGATTAGCGCATATAGCTTTTATATTTAAATATATCCACAGCCGTGTTTTGGTGGCCGATGCGATAGAGTTGAAAACAAAAAGCTTTGTAGCAATTAACATGTTGTTTTCGACGTTCGGTGTTCGAATCTCGTTCCATTTTCCTAGGTTTTAATTTCATCCGCGAGTAGAATGAAATTATTGCTAGTCGTGTAGTGGCGTCAATTCGATCAATTATATCTCACCTTCAGTTATGTGTGCCCTTGCATTTAATGCTGGAAATCGATATACATGATAGGGGAGAAAGAAAGAGAGCATGTAACTTTGTCTGTGTGAATATTTGAATTAGCACTTTAGTGCATTTTTAGCGAAGGCTGAAAGTTCAACATTAGCCATTTATAGCTTCTAAACCATTGAACAACTATTTACCGTTGTCGAATACTAATTAATTGCTAAAATGCCGCAACACATCATGAATTAAATATTACCATATATCGTTCTCAGTGAAAGCAAATCTTCAGTTTCATAAGGATTGTGGTGGTGAGATTAGGCATCTGTGATTCTGAAGCATATATTAGTGGCATAAACTAAAAACAGAAGACAATATATGTTAAATTGTTATAATATTTATAATTTATGTACAGCTATAAGGCGGCGAGCTGGCAGAAACGTTAGCATGTCGGGCGAAATGCTTAGCGGTATTTCGTTCGTCTTTACGTTGTGTTCAAATTTTCCTTTCATCCTTTCGGGGTCGATAAATTAAGTACCAGTTGCGTATTGAGGTCGATGTAATCGACTGGCGCTCCTGCCCCCAAAATTTCGAACTTTGTGCCAAGAGTAGAAAAGAATCGTCATCACTCTGGACAAAATACTTAGCAGCATTTCGTCTGTTCTGGGTTCAAATTCTGCCGAGGTCGACTTTGCCTTCCATCCTTTCGGGGTCGATAAATTAAGTACCAGTTGCGTATTGAGGTCAATGTAATCGACTGGCGCTCCTGCCCCCAAAATTTCGAACTTTGTGCCAAGAGTAGAAAAGAATCGTCATCACTCTGGACAAAATACTTAGCAGCATTTCGTCTGTTCTGGGTTCAAATTCTGCCGAGGTCGACTTTGCCTTCCATCCTTTCGGGGTCGATAAATTAAGTACCAGTTGAACACTGGGAGGGGGGGGGTCGATCAAATCAATCTGTATCACCCACCATATAATTGCAGGCCTTGTGCCAAAACTTGAAAGCATTATTTATATACAACTATAAAGCTGCAAGCTGGCAGGTTCTTTAGCACGCAGGACAAAATGCTTAGCAGCATTTCGTTCGTCATTACGTTCTGAATTCAAATTCCGCCGAAGACGACTTTACTTTTCACCCTTTCGGGGGTTCGTTAAATAAATACCATTTGAGCCCTGGGGTTGATGTAATCAACTAGCCTCCTCTCCCAACATTTCAGGTCTTATGCCTAGAGTACTTATTTACTGGTATAAGATCGATTTTTCCTGAAGCTTTGTTTGGAAAGCCTTCCGGTTTAAAGGCAAAGCCGACCTTGGCAGAATTTGAACTCAAATCGTAGACACGAACGAGATGCTGCTAAGCATTTTGTCCGGTGTGCTAACGATTCTGCCACCTCACCGCCTTAATAATGGTTTCAAATTTTGGCACAAATCCTGTAATTTTAAGGGGAGAGGTTAGTTTATTACAGCGACCCCAGTTATCAACTGGTACGCATTTTATCGCTCCTAAACGAATCAAAGGTAATGTTGACCTCAGTGGAATTTGGACAACCGAGAAGATAATGACGGACAAAATGCATCGAAGTATTTTATCCGGCGTGGTAACGATTCTCTCAAATCACCGACTGTAAATTAATAATTCTCCCTTATATAAAGCACAAGGCCTGAAATCTGTGAGGAGAGGACTAGTCAATTACATCGGCCTCTAAAGGTTGAAAGGCGATCTCGGTGGCATTTAAACTCAGAACGTAAAGACGAACGAAATGTCGCTAAGCGTTTTGTCCGGCGTGCTGACGAAAATACCAGTTCGCCGCCTTTAGTTGAAAATCAATAATACAATGATATTTGTTTCATGAAACCATGTTAGGTTCTATATGAAACTTCTCTTGAGACAATTATTCTGTTTCAATATTCTTTTCTACTCTAGGCACAAGACCTGAAATTTGGTGGGAGAGGGCCAGTCGATTAGATCGACCCCAGTACGTAACTGGTACTTAGTTTACCGACCCCGAAATGATGAAAAGCAAAGGCAAAAAAATACCACTAAGTATTTCGCCCGGCGTGCTAACGTTTCTGTCAGCTCGTCGCCTTTATTCTGTTTCAATCTTACCTGCTGTTCTTCACCATTTTAAAAGCAATTGTTGAGGAATTCAATTCAGTTTACAGTTGAAACAATCCGAACACTAGCTTAAAGTAAAGAGAGTGTGGGCAGTTGAAGACATAGTAGGTCGAAACATTCCACTGACCGAGGTTTTCCAACACAAAAGCAATCTGTCTGTGGATAGAAATATACTCTCTGTAACATTAATAGCTTCACTGTTTCTGAATTCTGAATTTGGTGTTGGGTTGCTGATCGCTTCCTCAGGTGAATCTTAACCAAACCAAGTAAAACTAGATTGTACACCAAAATCGACATAACATACCCTAACTTCCATTTTGCACCCCGAACAACAAATCTTTACTTTGCTGTGTTTGCAACATGCTCCCAGATTAGATATAACCACAAAAATTGATCCCATATCGCATGGGCTACTCAAGTGCACAAGGCATCAAATTTAGGGATTATGTAAAGCTGACTTCAGTACTTGATTAGTATTTGATTTATCGAGCCGCAAGAAAGAAGTAGCTGATATGCCCCACGGGATGTGAGTCCCTCGCGTTAGTCGTAGAGTGTTTCAGGTATTAACAGCGGTACGGGCTCTATCACCTACGTCTCTGTGGTTAGAGTGAAGTAACGGTTATGGATGATACCACAGTGGCCAGTTATCACATTTATTCGGCTATCTGCGTTGTTGTTCTAATGTAACAACATTCTCCTTGTTGAACACACCCATGAATGAACTATATTCAGATTAGAGTCTTTCAAAAGCCGTGGAATGGTGTGACTGTCTAAATATAAATCATCTTCACGTGTAATGATGTCATGAAGTCGATTCCTAATAGAATTGTTGGCACAACGTCGTGACATACGACATGTCTTGGACACATTTTAAACCTGACGGGGCCAGTAACATTCCAGGTCCGACCACAGTCGATTATTTTCAGAGAGGGAGAGAGAGAGAGAGACAGAGAGAGAGAGAGAGAGAGAGAGAGAAAGGAGGGAGTGGACAGAGATAGACAGACAAGAAGACAGAGAGAGAAGTAGAAAATAATCGACTCTGGTGTAGGTCTAGTAAATTATTTAACAACTTCTAAAGGCTTACCACAGAGCAATGTACCCGACGCTCTAATGTATCTGCCAATTGTGCTTTTCATACAAATGAATAGAGATATGAACTAACTCTGCATACATCAGACTGTCTCCTGTTGAAATGCTCAATCCAGAGTTGAACCCGACAGCAAAATTTGTGAAGCACAGTGAGATGAAGTGTGTTTATACAACAGTGGGTGCCGTGTTTAAATGAGATTCTGGTGTCCATGTGACAATAAGATTTAAATTGCATTCGAGTTGGTCCAGCAACTGATAACCAATCAAATCACGTAACGTCCTTCGCAGTCGTGTTTACTCACACTGATCTTTTCCCACAAACAGCAACTCCAATGTTGTATCGTCGCCGTTAATGATAAATATTTGGTCATTTGACGGTCGTTTACCATCTACCACACACACCACCCATACATACTACATACATGAACGCAGACGGTGGTGCACACACAGACACACACACACACACACACACACATGAACGGAACCCCCACCCCCACGATTCCAAACACACGCATGCACACACATGTATACAATTTTATTCACATTTTTATAGTCTTTAGGTATGTATGTATGTATGTATATATGTGTGTGTATGTATGTATGCATATATGTATGTATGTATGTATGTATGTAAGTATGCATGGATGTATGTATATATATATATATATATGTGTGTGTGTGTGTGTGTGTGTGTACGTACGTACCCTCAGCATGGCCACAGCCTTAGCGATGAGACGTATAAAAGAATATATGTATATACATATATGTACACATACATACGTACATATATATATATATATACATATATATATATATATATATATATATATACATATACATACACACAACACACACACACACACACACACACATATATACATATATATATACACACATATATACACATACACTCACAGACACACACACACACACACACACACACACACACACACACACACACACACACACATATATATATATATATATATATATATATATATATATATATATATATATATATACATACAAATGCATATATATGCATACACGAAGACACATATTTATGTATACATCATACATATATATACGCACATACACACTCACGGACACCTGTGCATATGTACACGTATCCATGCAAACATACCTTAACTCACACATACACCTGACTTTATTTTAAATTAACAATCAATGAGATTTTCTACTTTCTCCTCGTCTATTCTCACACACCAAATAAAGAAATATTCACTGCAGATACGATGAAGGTAAACAAAAAAAAAAAAAACTATTATCTGTCTGTCTGTCACTCTTAGAATCCTCCTAGCACTTACCTATTTTTGTGATTGTCCTTTTGTCATTTTTGCTGTGTTCGTTTCTGTGGAGGCGGTGCAGGGGCAAACGCTGGTGATAGTGGTGTTCTTGTTTGTTAGGGTTACAATAAAGACTGGATCTAAGCTAGCACAATGCTAACGTTGCTAATTTTAAGTCATTGATTTTCAAATCTTCCCCTTTCCATTATTCAATTATTTATTTTTCTCTCAATAGGGACAGTAAAAGAAAGTAAGTAGATCTTTACATCGCTTTCCCTAACGTTTAGTCTACTTCCTTGGAGAAGCGATCCCTATTTTTCGTATTACCCCTTCCTCTCTTTATCTCTATGTCCCTCTATGTTGTATGCTCCCGTGTTTGTGTGTCTATGTAGCTTTCTGCTCAATTGTCTTTTCCTTTATTGTTCTCTCGCTATGTGACCTGTCTGTCAGTCCTGTCATCATTGTAAAATATTTCCTGGTTCACTCACGGTTAAACACCGACAGAGGACAGGTAATTAATTCACACCTGGTCAATGAGATTAACTAAAGATCTTCAAAAAAAAAAATATATATATACATATATATATTCTCTATCATAACGGGTAGCGTACCACAGAAAAATTGAACTAAATCAAAACAACCCAACGGTACAGTAATAACCTTAATTATAATTTTTTTCTTTTTTATCTTTTACTTGCTTTAAATATTGGACTGTAGCCATACTACAGCCTTCAAGGGTTTAATCACACAACTCGACTCCGGTATAAGTTTTTTTTTCTATTGGTCTTTTTTACCAAACCACAAGATGAAGGGATGTAAACAAACCAACATTGGTTGCTAAACGGTGGTGGGGAGAGTAAACACAAAGGCACGCAAGTACACACACACACACACACACACACACACACACACACACACTTATATATACGATGGGCCTCCACTCAGTTGCTGTCAACTAATTTCACTTCCAAGGCACCGGTCGGTTCGGAGTAATAAGAGGCGAAACTTGATCAAGGTCCGTGCTGTGGGACTGAACCCGGATATCATGTGGTTGTAAAGCGAGCTTGTTGACCACACAGCCATGTCTGCAACAAGTAAAACACTTATATAGATGTGTGTGTGTGTGTGTGTGTGTGTGTGTGTGTGTAGTGAGTGAAATTCATAATGCATTTTCGACTTCTACTTCAAGTCGTACATATCTAGGTGCAGTCATGATTGTGTGGTTATAAAGCTTCTTTTCACAGTTTGTTTCTGAGAGCGTTTCCACTCCACGGTACCTTGAAAAAGCGCCTTCAAAAATAGCCCGTGCTTTACCAAAGACGTCATATGATTCGGCTGCAATTTCAAAGCAGGAGCAAGGTCCCTTAATGCAGAAGTAACAGAAAAGGAAGTTTCCTAGACTCAGAGCATTCACAATAGCCGGAACTTTGCCAACTCTCCCAGTTTAGCAGTTATGCCCAGGTTTCGCAGCTTATGACGCATCAGGCCATGATCCACGCTTTTGCGAAGTCAAGATATATTACGTTGACATCTGAATGGTTAAGCAGCTGCTTCAAAACCCAGTGATAGCGTCCTTAGAGCTGTTTGAGGCAGGTGCTTCCTAGACGGAAGCCATGCTTTGGATCGTTCAAGAAGTCATTTTCTTCTACTACGTAGGTTATCAGTTTTATTCTGACAATTCGTTCCATGACTTTAGTGATATGTAAAGTCAGAGAAATTGAGAAGTAGTTTTTAGCATCTTCACTGCTCCTACCTTTATGGACAGGCGTGAAACAACTTCTTTATTTTTTTTTTTAGGTAGTTTACCAATTCAAAGGAAATATAAACATAAGTGTGTATGTATGTGCGTATGTGTATATGTATGTATGTGTGTATGTGTGCATGTGTATGTATGTATGCGTACTTTTACTTGATTATCATGTCTTAGCATTCTCCATTTAATATGTTAACACCCATTTTCTATACAGTACATCTAGTTATTGTTTCTGTTGTTTAGCCTTAGAGTAATTCTGAACCAATAGATCAATGATCAAGTGCTTTACAGCTGAGCCCCTCTATAATATGTTGCCGTTGATTCCATCAACTATATATTTGCTTTACATTAAGTGACCTTGTACTAATATAAGAAATCAATGTTTTTCTTTCCTTTCCGTATTCGCCAAGGAAATAAAGAAAACAGACGCTTGATAAGATGTTTCTGCATTACGGCTTCAATCCCTGCTGTCATTAATGGTTTCAAATTTTGGTACAAGGCCGCCAATGTTGGGGAAGGTGGGTGCGGAAGTTAATTGCATCGACCCTGTGACCGACTGGTGTTTATTTTATCCTTTCCGGATAAAAGGAAAAATCGACCACACCGGAATTTGAACTCAGGCAACCCAACCAGAAATGAGTAAATGAGTACTCTCCCCTTTCTCTTTCTTTCAAAACCTCGATGTTCCGCTAGGTCAATGATGGGAAAGCAAACAGTGTGTTCTAAGGAGAAAGAAGATATCATCTGCTCGCCGCTTTATAGCGAAAGCGTGATGAATGGTATCAAATCATGCTTGCTTGCGAGTGACATCTATAGTCACTAAAAGTAATACAGAGAGGAAATGAGAGAACAGAGAGATCGAGAGAAAGAAAGAGCAGAGAGACAGAGAAGAGTGAGTGAGTGAGAGTTGAGCAAGTAAAGGAGAGAGAATCGCGCCTGTGCTTGCACAAACGAATACACATACAGATCAAAATCATATGCTCGACTAATTTTGTATTGATAGAAGCGAGAGCATCTCATATTAATGTTGGCGCAGTGAAATTGCGTCATGTTTGTTTTCTATTGTTGCTTTATGTTTATGTCCAAATTCATTTCCCGTTGCTAAAACATTCCCATCGCATGTCCATCATAACAAAAATATACAATAGTCCCCAGAGACACATAAATATAAAGCATTTAAGTATATAACCAGGACAAGCATCATACATAATAAAACCAGCAATGCATACAGTACGCATGCATGGTGTATGATGGATCTTCTGTCAGCTTTTGCAAATAGCGTTTCAGTTGTTCACTGAACAGAAATATGTATACATTGTATTATAGTGTTAGCGTTAAGGCGTTGTGCTGGCAGAATCGTTAGCACACCGGCATTTCGTCCGTCTTCACGTTCTGAGTTCAAATTTCACCAAGTTCGACTTTGCCTTTCATCCTTTCGAGGTCGATAAAATAATGGCCAATCAAACATTGTGGTCATCGATTAGCAATCGTCTAGTCCCCTACTCCAAAATTTCAGGCTTGTGCCTATAGTAGAAAGGATCATGATTAAAGCAACGAATATTTAGCACGCTGGACAAAATTCTCTGTGGTATTTATTCCGGCTTTACAACCTGAGTTCAAATTCCGCCGAGTCGACTTTGCCTTTCATCCTTTCGGGGTCGATAAAATAAATACTAGTTGAGCAGTGAAGTCGACTTACCCCTCTGCCACAATTGCTGGCCTTGTGTCAACTTTTGAAACCATTATAGTGTTAGCGTTAAGGAGTGAGCTGGCAGAATCGTTAGCAAGACGGACAAAATGCTTATCGACATTTCGTCCGTCTTTATGTTCTGACCTCAAATTGTTATATATAAAAAGAACATAACATAATCATAGTTCCAAATTTTGGCATAAATCTACTAACTTCATGGGAAGTGTGTAGTCAGTTACAACGCCCCACAGCACAACTGATACTTACTTTATCGGTCTCAAAAGTATGAAAGGCAAAGTCGATCTCGGGAGAATTTCAACAACCAGAAGAAATGCCGCTTACATTTTGTCTGATCCGTTTTCGATTCCGCCAAAAGAAAGCAGGAAATAAAATAAAGAAAGAAGAAATTCATAATGGAAATCAAAAGTAAGGTTACGAAATGCGGACACCAAAAGTATTGTAACCTCGACCGGTCGATAATATGGAACAATCGAAAGCAAATATTTAGATACAAGTGCTGTGTTATACAAATCCTTCACGTTGGAGATAATTGTACGTCACTGTATAAAATACAAGAACGCGGAGCATAAAATTAATAGAAAATTGATATTAATATTTGTATCTTTCTATTCCCTCATGTATCCTAAGTGCTTTTTCTTACATATTTATAAGATTATATTATATGCATTCACTATCTATTGATCAAGCTGTGTATTTCTACAACATAATTATATATATATATATATATATATATATATATATATAATGAAATCACTCGTCGAAGATGACGTATAAATGTTCAGTTTTTTTCATTTCATTTTATGGGGGTGAACAAATGATTTGTTTATACTGATCAAATGTATGTACTGTAGATTAACCCACTCCCACCATCAGTTAGACGATGCCTGAACAAACGCAGCACGGTGTACCACACATCAGGTGTCGAAGTGATCACAGAGAAACATGAGATTGTTTTGCTCAAGAACACCACGCACCACTTGGTCTAGGAATTGAAACTACGATGCAACAGTCGGGCTGAGCCTGAAACCATGTGGTCAAGAAGCAAATTTCTTCCCGTACAGTTGTACTTGTGACTATAATAGGTTAAAGTTTTCAAACTCATTTCATGCATCATATCAAATTGTTTTACGGTAATTATCTTCATTCGTTGTTCAGTTATTCAACTATTCGATTACCTGCGTTTTCATATTTAAACTGATAATCTAATTAAGAAAGTCATAAACAGTTAATTCTTTAGAATGTGATTCAAGCAAAACACGAATATTTGTTTCGGTTGTTCTTTTCTACTCTAGACACAAGGCCCGAAATTCTGGGAGAAAGAGCCAGTCGATTAGATCGACCACAGTACACAACTGGTACTTAATTTATCGACCCGAGAAGATGAAAGGCAAAGTCGACCTCGGCGGAGTTTGAACTTAGAACGTAAAGACAGACGAAATATCGCTAAGCATTTCGCCCGGCGTGCTAACGTTTCTTATTTCTTTATTGCCCACAAGGGGCTAAACATAGAGGGGACAAACAAGGACAGACAGAGGGATTAAGTCGATTACATCGACCCCAGTGCACAACTGGTACTTAATTTATCGACCCCAAAAGGATAAAAGACAAAGTCGACCTCGGCAGAATTTGAACTCAGAACATAGCAGCAGACGAAATACCGCGAGGCATTTCGCCCGGCGTCCTAACGTTTCTTCCAGCCCGCCGTCTTACTACTTGCTTCGGTTGTTCATCGATAACATGTCTCTCTTCTAACTTTAGCTATTTCTTCAATAACTTCAATCGTTTTCTAATTTATGGTGAAGGTCAGTGCATTCGTTAACATGTTTGTGACCACACAACCATGCTTGCACGTATTACGTGCAAGCATGGTTGTGTGGTCAAGATGTTTACTTTGCAACCGCATGGTTTCGAGTTCTATCCCGCTATGCAGTACATTGGGCAAGTGTATTCTATTATAGTGTCGGGCCGACCAATTCTCTGTGAATTTATTTGGTAAGCGGAAAAGTGGAAACCCATAGTGTATACACACACACACACACACATATATGTGTGTGTGTGTGTGTGTGTGTATACCACCACTGCTTAACAATCGGTAGAAGGGATTATTATTATTATTATTATTATTATTATTATTATTATTATTATTATTATTATTATCATTATTATTATTATTATAAAGGAAATGAAATAGAACCAGTGTATGTGTTAATCATTGGCGTAATGGCTTCCTAAGTTACAACAAAAAGTTTTATTCATATAAAATCACAAAACTACTGTAACAAAACCAATTTTTTGTTCGCCTATTTATACCTCAACTAACTTTTATTTTGTTTTCTTTTACAGAGTACTACAATGGAATTACCGTTCTTTCATTTCAAACAGTTTGTAGTGTTTCTATGCTATCATATGCTACTTATTCTGACGATCGAAGTACCGGTTTTCGTGTCGTACAGAACCACGTGTCCCATGCACCTCTGCCAATGTGTGCTCAGCGTGCGAGAGGAAACTATCAACTGTCGCCAACTGCATTTATCTTCTTTACCTTCTGTAAAACCATCTGAAAGACGATTTAAAGAAATTTCGCTCCGACAAAATAACATAAGAGATCTTCCTAAAGACGGTTTTAAAGGAATTCAGACGAAGATTCTTGATATTTCTTCAAACGCTATTTCTTCTATTCATCCAAATGCGTTCGAAGGTCTTCAGAATAATCTAGAAGTGTTACGTCTCGGTCTTTATTCGATGAAAGATTTCCCAGACACGCAATTGAGCTCACTGCACCATTTGAAACAACTTTACATAACTGGTTGTTATTTGCCGTCGATTTCAAAGGCTTTGTTTTCTTCTTTCACACAGTTGAATGAGTTACATTTATCATCTTGTAAAATCTCTCAAGTTGGAGAAAAAGCTTTCTCGGGAATCAAAGAGTCTTTAGTGGTACTTAACTTAATGGCCAATGAATTAACAGACATACCAAGCAAATCTCTCAAAGGATTTAAGAAGCTTAAAAAGTTGATTCTGTCACATAACAAGATCATGTCGCTTCCGGCTGAAATATTCCCACCGCTTAGTCACGTGTATCACCTTGACCTTTCAAACAATAACATTTACGATATCAACAAATATGCCTTTGTAAACATCCGTTCGACATTGAAATTCCTTGGTTTACAGAAGAATCAACTAAATGATAAAGTGTTCGAATCGCTAAAAAATCTTGCCAATCTAACTCGGTTAGAAATCGGAAATAATGTTATCAGTAATATTAATCCTGGCTCTTTCAACGAACTCAGTGAACTTGCTTTCATTGGTTTGCAGTCTAATAATATAAGTGAAATGAATAGAATGAGTTTTAAAGGGGTCGAAAAATCCCTAAAGGTTTTAATATTCAGTGGAAACCCCTTAAAGGCAATTCCCGTCGGTCTGTTTTCTGGTTTTCGCCGTTTAATACATCTTTATCTCGACAATACATTGATAGGAAAATCTCTAAAATTAAACAGCTTCCAAGATCTTGAACAAAGCTTAGAAACTTTAAGTATGCAACATGTTGGAATGGAATTTAATAATTTGCAATGTCTTCGCAAACTAACCAGGCTAAAAGTAGCCACATTAAGTTATAATTCAATCAATTTCATTCCTGATTTCTCATTTGCTGGTCTGAAAAATCTCCGCCGTTTAGATCTTACCGGGAATAACTTGACGTATCTAAGTGATAATTCACTGAAAGGTTTGGAAAAAACACTTCGACAAATTATTCTTAAAATGAACAAGATAAATATCCTATCAGAATGTACTTTCTTCGGCTTCAGAATTCTTAGAGATATTGAATTGAGTTCGAATCCTCTTCAATGCGATTGCAACTTAGCTTGGCTCATGGACTGGGCCAATCGCCATTATGGTAGATATCGTAAAGGAGCTCTCGATTGGCAATGCCAAAGCCCTCAACGTTTACAGAGGAAATATTTTCGCTCCTTGGAAAAAGAAGATTTTAAGTGCAATAGAACCCAAAAGTTTTCAAATATCTGTACAAGTTTATCATTGAGGAATATAACATCGACTGCTGAAGGTCGGATTCCATTGAATCATCTCCGCAACAATGTTTCAACAGATAGTTTCTCTTCTGTTCATATTAGTTTTATGCAGCAAAAGAAGACGAAAAGTTCCACTCATATACCAAATTTCTCGATAATTATCTCAGCAAGCACAACTGAAAGTTCATTTAATAATTCACAAAGCCATGAAAGTTTAGTTGAACGGAAGATTAAAACCTCAAACATTGGCCATCGTTTCAGCGTAAATAAATTGAAACCTTCGGGAATCAAGAGATCTGTATTTCAGGCCCACCGCAATGATGTTAGTAGTACAACCGTCAAACCAAGAAGTACCGATCACCATAAAAACAAATCTGAGAAATCAAATAACTTTGGAAAAAACGCTAAGCAATCAACGAATGTATATGATAAAGCCATTACTAAGAATCTAATTCTTCAAACCAAAAATAATGGAGTTCCTGCTGTTGTCAACAATAAACAAAAAAATGGTAAGCCAATAAAACATAGTGCTCTGAAGCCTATTATCTTTTCCGCTTCGGAATCTCCGAGGAAGTTGGTTAGGAATTTACAACTAGATGCCACAAACTTGGTAACGAAAAGCCGTGGTTCCATTAAATCGATTACCTCGACAGAGAGTGTTGGAACCAATATAATAATGGTTGCAGTATCTGCAATGGAATTGTCTCCAACTCTATCTACTTCGGATGACATTAAATTATTCGACAAGAATAACATTGTTATCGGAAATGTCACAGGTAGTACACCGATAATTAACCCAACAGGAGGTTTTAGTAACGGCAATGGTAGTAATGGTGATGCTGCTGATGTTAGTATTGATGGTAATGATGATGATGATGGTGGTAATGATGATGATGGTAATGATGACGAGGATGATGATGATGATGGTAATGAGGATGATGATGTTAACGATCATGGTGTAAGTACTAAAGATGGAAGTAATAACACTGATGACAGCTACTATGATAGGGCAGTAAATAATGACAATATTTTAACAGTTGGTGGTCATGGCCTTAGTACTGTCGATGGTGTCAGTGACAGTAAAGACACCAGCAGCAGCAGCAGCAGCAGCAGTAGCAGTAGTAGTAGTAGTAGTAGTAGTAGTAGTAGTAGTAGTAGTAGTAGTAGCAGCAGCAGCAGCAGCGGTAATATTAAAAATATAAAAAGCCACAGAAACATAAATAATTTCAAGACTAAAAAATACAATAAATTAAGTGGCAGAAATAGGCGGAAAATGACAAAGCAAGCACTGCCAACGAGCATTTCTCTTGTTTCTACTCCTAGTTCTTCTCTCTCACTTTCCTCTCTTCCATTTATTTCAACGTCTCTTCCTCTTCCTTCTCCAATAGTGACGATGCTAATGAAAACCGAAAAGCAAAACAATACAAAAAAACTTACGAATGACTTCTTATTGGATAATGGTGAAATAGATCCCCTTTTACTAGAAAACACCGTCACAGTGACCCATAAAAAGGCATCCACTGTACCCCTAAAAATCAATCAGCAAAACTCTGCTCCGAAAATCAATCAGAGTTCTTCGACTGTAAATAATATTATCCTTGGAATGAAATTCTATGACTCAAATAAGGCTCAACAGCTGCGTACCTCTATGCCACCAGTTTCTAAGCCGGATGTGATTCAAACATACCGTCCATTTGTTTCTAATTCAACGACTGCTTACTTTCTATCTTCATCTCTTGGATCACTGTTAAGCGAGTCAATAAATAGATCATCGATGTTATCCCCCCAAGGAAATCTGTCCATCCTTTTATCTACTTCCAGTGAATCGTTCTTATCCTCGTCTATTAACACGTTATGGGAATCGGAGTTAAGTAATGTAAAGAAAACGTCTTTCGATATGTTGAAATCATCAGAACATTTGGAAAGTCAGCTTCCTGTTTCAAAGAAATCGAAGCATATAATAAATAATTTTCAGAAGAAACGAGTTAAGCATCGATTTCGATCGAGTGCTCGAAAATCTCAAAGTAACTTAGAAACGTATACATACCCTTATGTAGTTACCAGGTCTTTAGAAGAAAATTCTCGAAGCAGAAAAAATGTAACTCGTAATCCGAGAAGTTATGTTACTCGTAAACACTTGCAATCAAGTACAAGAAAACAGACTACCAAGCAAAATAAGAACAAACCTACTCGTCCCTACAATGAGCTAAAAAGTAAAAAGTTATCCACAAAACCAGTTTCGAATGTGAATAAAACTACCCGAAAGGAGAGAAATTCTACGCATAACGTGTTTACTTCCCATAAGATTTCTAACGCTAAATTTTCATTTGCAAAAAACGTTTCTGTTCCGTCGTCTTCAACAAACAAATCTACAACGAACCATGTTTATAAAAGGCCCCGGTGGGGAATTACGCCACCTAAGGAGTCGACAATTTCTCGGCCAACTTCTTCGAGAAGGAAGAGAAAGCAGTTAGTTGAAGAAGATCAAGTATTAAGATCTTTATTTTCTAAGGTGTCTCCTTTGAGAACATCATCTTCAATAATTACGGTTTCAGTCGCGAAAATGATGGGAGATAAACATCGTAAAGTATCGTCTGCCAGTAAAGTATCGTCTGCCAGTAAAGCAGACAGGACGACTTATGCAACGAAGCCATTTTCATTTATAACTCAGTCATCTAAACCAAATTCAGTCGACAGTTATTTCTCTTCTACAATAAATTCAGTAAAGATGTCACTGAAAGTAACTAATGGAGACAAAGAGTTGAATATTAGAAAGATTCCGAATCAAACATCAAGAGGATTTCATATTGATAACTTGAAGGCGAAACAATTCAAGTATTCTTCCACGATGGGGAATTTACAAAGCCATAACCACGCAAAACACATTACGTTATCTCCTAACAATAATAACAATTTTGCTGCTGCTCTTTTGAAAGAAAGACGTAAATTCAATAAATCAGTTATAGATAATATGATTAGTGAAGATAAGCGAATTGATGTTGAACAGAAAAACAAAACTTTTGATAATAAAAGGAGTCTCTATGCAAACGATAGTATAAAAGCCGTTCAGTTATTAAGGAATGAATCTTTTACAAATGAAAGAAAGTTCACGAATGAAACTGTGATAAGTATTTCACAGAAATTCAAACGAATGTCTACATCCAACATAGAATCATTAGATTCAGCAAATGATAAACCGTATACAAATCCCACCCATGATTCTAAGTGGAGAATTGGTAGAAACATAGGAAATATGACACAGTCGTCACTAATTCAAAAGAAAATATTAGTAGAGGATAATGTGAGAAATAGCACGTCAAATATCAATTTATTACTTGGAAAATCGTATATATCAAACATAAAGTCTATCACAAATAAGCATGCTCAGCTAAGAAATAAATCGAAAGATAAATTCAAGTCATTTGACGAGGCTAGAGAATCGCTGAAGCAGAAAATGAGAATGGAAGTAGAGGGAAATATGAGAGGCATGCTTCAGTTGTCTAAAAACAGCAGTAAATCAATAAACACAAATAGTTATCAAGATCGAATTATAAACCTCGATTTGCATAAAATCAAAACAAATTCTTCCTCATCCGTTTCGCTTGAAGTTAGATGGAATGTATCATTATTCCATATATCCAAAATTACAGGTTTTCGCCTTGTGAGTAAAGCAACAAATGGCTCGTTCGAAACCATAATTGACACATTACCTGCCGATAGTACTATTTATCGTCTATCAGGCCTTAAGTCAAACATTTCTCATTTCATCTGTATCGTAAGTCTTCTTTCAAACGAAACAATCTTCGCTAAAAACTGCTGTAAAATTTACGTTAGTGAATTAAATCCACTCGCGCCTTTATCAACATTTACGCCGAAATTAACTCACAAAGTGACTCGGATAATCTACAACGACTGGTCATTGGCTTTTGTAATAATATCCGTAGTAGGAAGCCTCTTACTACTGATGTTTACCATATTTGCTGTTCTAATATCAGTCCGCTTGTGTAGAAAACTAAATAGCAAAAGAAGCAAAATTAAAGAAGCTAAATCCTTAAAAGGGTCGGACAATTCCTTCATATCAGACGAATCATTCGGTTCGTGGTCTGACATTTTCTATTGTTCCCCCTTTAACGACAATTTCCCTGGTTATCCCATGTCCCACAATACCACTCTCTCCACACTTTTTTACAGTAGTTCCGATGAGGTGGATACAGCCGAAGATACCGTAAGCGATTTTAGCACAGAAAAGGACGATGATATCAACGAAACATCGAGTGCAATTTATGACTACGATAACATGAACGAATGGGCTATTGCTTTTCAACATGACCCACTACCAGGTCAAAAAGTCTGGTCCATTTCAAACTGGACTTACAGTTTAGATGTATGAGAGGCTCTACTGATGTTGTGATCTTCAATGTTGAGTTCTGCTTAAATATATCACACTAATATTAATTAGTTGTGTGTTCAATCAGTGTTAAACTCTGAATGTCCATCAGATGATGACAGCATACTTCTAACAAGAGGAGGAAGACAGCAAAAAATACAAATCCTTGTCCCGGTGATATTTTGAAAGAACCTTTCCAAAGAAAAGTTATACGTGAGAATTGACAAAGTTTGTATGACAAGGATTTTACACACACACACACACACACACACACACACACACACACACACACACACACACACACACACATACACAAACACACGCACACCCATATATATATATACATATATTTATATATATATGTATGTGTACTCACATGTAAATATGGAAGTTAAATCATACTAACGTGTACATACAACATATTAGTTCACATAATAGTATATACATACAATATGCCCACACATTCACACACATACACACATGCATACATACATACATGTATATATATATATATATATATGTATATATATATATATATATATATATATATATATATATGCATATAAATGCATATAAATGCACAGACATATATACATACATATATATGTTGGGACTATGTGTGTGGTTAGGTACGAGGGTGTATCATAAATGTAATTCTATCATGCAATGTACTTATATAATATCTGCTATTGGCGGGAAAAATAGTGTACGTCACTATAAATGATCTGATTACTACTCAGCAGGGTTTGACTTCGTTCATTAATTAAGCTGTCGTTGTCATCACGTTAACCATGACATCGCCACAATTTATTTAGTCCAAAGAAGACCAGCGCTCAGTAATCAGTTTTCCGTGACCTGAAGTTAAATCAAAGAACAAACTCATTGAATTCAACACAGTATGGGAACAGTGTTTTGCCGTTAGAAATTGATTATAAATGGCAGGAACAATTCAAAATGATCGTATAAGTGTAACGCTTCAAGTAGACAGGCTCACAACCCCCGTCCTGTGTTAATACTTATAGAAGCGGTGAATGGTTCCTCGATATGACTGCGTTGAACAGACGAGTGATGAAGCGGCAAATAATACGTACAGATATCATGGTTTTTTTTTTCTATAAAATCATTTACAAAAAAATTGTTTCAGAAAAGTTTGTTCATGATGGGATCCGAGATACACTTAACCAAATACATCAACGTTTGATTTGCCATGGTAACAGTGTCTATAAGTGCATTGTAGATAATTAATGATTGATTCTCTTATTTGTACAGTCTTGGTCATATCTTTAGGTATGTATAAGCTGAATTATAGATGTGAATACGCTCTTTCTGGAATACACGTACACATTCATGAATATACACACACACAAACACACATACATTGTGCATACATTAATACATAAATAAGTCCAATAAAACATATAGTGACATTATTGATCTATCTGTTATATATATATTTATATATATATACACACGCACATATAACGTTTGAGTTATAAGGGATACTAAAGGATCGTGACGTATCAAAGTAAATCCTGCCATAAATTGTAGCATCACCAGATAATCTATTCGTCTTTTTTATGATACGCATACATGCATACATAGGGCGGCGAGCTGGCAGAAACGTTAGCACGCCGGGCGAAATGCTTAGCGGTATTTCGTCTGCCGCTACGTTCTGAGTTCAAATTCGGCCGAGGTCGACTTTGCCTTTCATCCTTTCGGGGTCGATTAAATAAGTACCAGTTACGCACTGGGGTCGATATAATCGACTTAATCCGTTTGTCTGTCTTCGTTTGTCCCCTCTGTGTGTAACCCCTTGTGGGTAGTAAAGAAATAATACATACATACACACACGCACGCACGCACACACACACACACACACACAAGCACATATATATACGGGGAATGGACAAAAGAAAGAGGCACTTAGCACAATAGGAGTTGCGGATATCATTGTCATTATCATCAATATTATTATTCGACATTGCCTTCCATCCTTCGGAGGTCGATAAACTTAATTTATCGACTAAGTACCGGTGAAACACTGGGGTCGATGTAATCAACTAGTAACCTCCCCCGCATTTCAGGCCTAGTGCTTATAGTAGAAAGGATCATTATTATTACTACTATTATTGTTGTTGTTGTTGTTGCTGTTATTTAAAGCAGTTTAGTTCGGCCCCATGCAAACTAAAGTTTTGTAGACTTCTTACGGCAACTTAGCTCGTCGGGTCATATATATACATATATATATATACACACACATACAAAAAATATGCATTTATACATAAATACATACGGATACATACATACATACATACATACATATATATATATATATATATATATATATATATATATATATATATATATATATATATATATATATATATGTATGTATGTATATATGCTTGTATATATAATACAGTTGTATGTACATACGAAAATTCTCATGTACGCACTGTTACATATTTACAGATCGCAAACCGGTGACACGAGCCCTTTTTTTTTTTTTTTTTTGGTAGGAGACATATTTAACAACATGCGAACATACAATCGCACACACACACATATACGCACTCTTACATACGCTCCCGCATACACTCGCCGATATCAAGATATATATCATACACAGAAAGTCATGTACCGTGGACAGAAAATATAAGCAAAGTAAATGTACATTATGTTCTATATTGATTATGGCTGCGTCATCTTGTAGGATGAAATCCTATCTTTACAAAAAATATCATCGTGATGACGACGGCGACGATAATGGTGCACAGTGTGTTGCAGTGAGAGTATCTCGAGTTTATTTCCTTTCGTTGTTTCAAAAAAGAATTTGAAATGCGTTATAGAACTGTCTGGAATATGAAGAAGAAAGATCCCTTATTTCAAATCAAAATTTTTTAAACTGTATACAACTGAGAGTAGCAATACAAATGAATGTATTTATGAGGCTGAACGTGTTTAGACAGTTGAGAATCTGAATACAGTTAGTTTAACTGAATATCTAACATCTAACTGAATGGCGGAGTTGAAAAGATGAATATGTGACAGCTAGACATGTATATATATATATATATATATATATATACATGCACACGCGCACTCACACATATGTATACATATATAAGTGTATGTGCGTGTATATAATTATATATGCATAAATATGTGAATATATATGTACATATATCATATTCTTGTGTGTATATATATATATATCAACACATATGCATATATATATATATATATATATATATATATATATATATATATATATATATATATATATATATATATATATATATATATACACATACATACATTACACGCACATACATACACACATATATATTTATATATACACCTGTAAAACATGAACATATATATTACACAAATATTTATATGTATATATATATATATTTTTTTATTTATGTGTTTTAGCCAAGTGGCTGCGGTCATGCTGGTGCACCACATATATATATATTTTTTTTTTAAATATAAGAACTTAAGAATTTCCATAGGAATCAAAATAAAATTACAGCAAAGGAGACTATAGAGTGAGATCTTTAAAAGAAACCTTCATGATCAAAGCAGAATGTCTATGTATCCAACCGGTTTCAATTTTCAAGGATAATCAGGGCTTATAATTAATGATATTTTTTCATGACCTGTTGTTGTCAACAGTATCAGCGGAACAAATGACCGTTGCTAACAGTAACATTTTTTAAAATAAAATATTTAACATTAATTGTTAATTATCATAATGAATAAAATTATATATTGATTAGATATTTACTCATAGTTTGTTTTGTCATTTTCATATTAAACGTATTCATTATTTTCATGTTGATGTACTGCTGGATCAAGACAAAGGAAGTCGAGAAGTTATCTGCGTTTGTTAGTGTCTGCTGGGGAATCAACGGGGCCCTAAAACAATTTAGTGAAAGTATGATACTTGTTACCCTGCTATATGGTCATGCTCTTCATGCCAATGGAGGAGAGAAGGTATGCGAGGTGCTACGCAAGTCTCATTGAAACTAAAACTTTACGTTGTACAATCGATGGGAAAGCCACTATCTGATGCCCGGTCGAGTAGGAGGACGCTACAGTGAACATAGAAGCTGCGGATGCCAACCAGGATAAAGCTGACTGTTGGCACAATGACCACATGCAATGGTCAGCGGTCTTCCTCGGTCACGAGTGGACAACCATCATCATCATGTATGTATGTATGTGTGTATGTATGTATGTGAGTATGTATGTATGTATGTATGTATGTGTGTATGTATGTATGTATGTATGTATATATGTATGTGCCAAATCTTTCCTAAGTGCTTCTGGTAATATGTAACTCCAGACAACCTGTGGCATGCTTCGTTCGCGGTCAACTTACTATATTTGCATAACCAATTGACTTAGGCAGTGAGATGATTTATGGACACCATGAAGGATGAAAAGCAAAACCTGTCAGATTGCAGATACACTCACCATCAACTGACAATCAGAGTTGGTGATCGTGGGCTCCCTCGTCTCTTCGATTAATGTTTCCCTCGGTGCTTCGCCGAATGCAATGTTCGTACGATGAAAGTATGATACTATTGTTGCTTGTGTCTTGGTTTACTGAACAATCACGATGAATTTTCTTGTTGCAGGCATGGTTTGCGTATGGCCAGTCCCACACTTTCGTTCTTCAATCTTATACTGACCTGGTGCAACAATTGCCACAAGCTCAGTAGTTAGCAAAATGCAGAATTTGTACGGAGTTACCTTCTCTTGGATGAGCAGCTAGAGAGCTGAAGGACCTGAACTGCCTTGAATCTGTTGGGACGTCTGTGATCGACTTACTTTTTGAGGAAGCAATTCCGTGATATACTAGTTAATCCATTGTTGATACACTGGCGAGTGCTGCTATTACTCCGGATTAAACCTGGGAACAAAAGTGGCTAAGAGGTGATTCCACACTCCTAAGAAACCTGGAATTCCTGAAACAGCGCTGCCTGGGTACCCCGTGCCTGTGGAATTTATCTCAAAATGGAATTACCTCTCGGTAGCACTGCCAGGCGAGAGATTTCTAGAAATTATTCATAGTATTCTCCGGCCCAAAAGTACTCCGAAACACCAGATAATTAGTCCTCATCCAAACCTGGTGTTTCCCTCCAAAACTTCATCACTCTCACACCTATCTTTTATCTTTTTCTTGTTTCAGTCATTAGACTGTGATCATGCTGGGGCAATACATACATATGGATAAATAGATACATATATACATATATATATATATATATATATATATATATATATATATGTGTGTGTGTGTGTGTGTGTGTGTGTATGTATGTATGTATGTATGTATGTATGTATGTATGTTTATCATTATTCTGTTTACTTCAAAATTTCTTGTCAATAGAGAAAGAGTCGGTTTCTAACCTAGATCCAAGGCTCCTTCATTGGAATTTCAACATCAAAAAGGTATTTTGTATGTATGTATATGTGCAGAGTTGTATGTTTTGTTTTATGTATGTCTTCTCATGCATATACTTGCATATCTGGACATGCTCATATATACTTAAATGATAAACCTCTCGAAAGTTTTATAGATTTTTCAGTTCCAGTGATGGCTTGGATCAGTAGTCTTCGAATCAGCTTTCTCCTTTCTGGTTTTGAGAAACCTAAGTTCTCAAGATTGGTATATAGGTAGCGTGCTATATATCCCAGTACCCCCAATGTACGTATGTAATTATGTATGTATGTCTCTTCTATTTTTTAATTATTATAAATCTTCCACTGAGGAGTGAGCCTGTTTCCAACAAAGCTACTAGGCTCCATTTTTGGGATGTAGCTAACACACACAAATCCACATTTAGAACTTGAGAAAAGTCTATGTACATATGTACGTATAAACACACACATCTATATAATGATATATATATACATATATACATATACATACGTGTGTTTGTGCGTGCCTCTGTGTGTGTGTGTGTGTGCACGTGTGTGCGTGTGCACGTGTGTGTGTGTGTGTGTGTGTGTGTGTGTGTGTGTGTGTGTGTGTGTGTATGTGTGTGCGTGCGTGTGTGTTATCGATAACACCTTGAAGACGGTGCTTCTGTTCCACTCTCCAAAGTCAATGGATCTCTGACGGCCAGGCGGAACTGATATCATCAGACGGTATCCCACAATCATAAGGCTTTTCGACCCTGAATTGTACCCCATTACTTTAGTGTGTCGGAAGAGGTGACCAATTCACTGCTCAACATCTCCCGCCATCTTGCTTGATAACCAGTAAGAAGGTTTCTCGGTTACCTCTCCTATCTTCCTCCAGCCAACCTCACTCTTTTCTTCTCATTTCAGTGGGTGTAAGCATCCTCCATACCGACTGCGCATTCATATGTACATACATACATACATTCATACATACATGTATGCATATATTATTTTATGCATGCATATATGTATACATAATTAATTCTAATATATTCTTTCTGCATTTTCAACTTCATTAATAACAATGTACATAGATACACACACACACACACACACACACACACACACACACACACACACACACACACACACACATATATATACACATATGTGTATGTGTGTATATATGTATATATACATATATTTTATATGTATGTATGTATGTATATATTTATGTATGTATATATTTATGTATGTATGTATGTATATGGCTTGATTAGCATGGTCATACATTAATTCACGTTTCTATCACGGTGTATACACAGTCACCTACCACTAAAAACGGAATATATAAATGAGATAGGTTTCCTTCCTTCCTATGTACATATTTACGTTGAGACTGACCTTCGCTTTTAAGTGCTTTGGTCAAATGGTCAAATAAGGGAAGCGTCGCTGGGATCGCTCTATTGATTCTTCGACTCTTCCAACCGGACGTTCCACTGTTGAAGTGAATTGTTTAGTGGACATGTTTGTATTGTATTGATTTACTTGTTTGGACTCAAACAACACTTTGCATGTCCGTGTACATACATTTGTGTGTATCCATGTATATATATATATATATATATATGTATATATATATACGCTCATACACACGCTGTCAGACACACACGCACACACACACAAATAAACAAACTCACATGTGCATCTAAATAAATCAAGATAAACTATTACATATATATATGTGTGTGTGTGTGGGTGTTCGTATACATATAGACATGCATATGTGTATGTATATATATATATATATATATATATATATATATATATATGTGTATATATATATATAGGTAAAAATTATATATGTACGTATGTATGCTTGTTTGTTTGCATATGTGTGTGTGTGTGTGTATATATGTGTGTTTGTATCTGAATATGTGCATGCATGTGCTTAACGTAAACATTTGCGAACGTATATATTTTCGTAGATGGATAAATAACAAATTGATCCGAAGGTCTTTTAAACCGAAGGATGATCGCTATTTATATAAATGTTGAATAGCCACACATCCACCAAAAGACACAGATAACATACATAGATACATACATACATGCATATAAACATTACACACACACACACACACACACACACACACACACACATATATATATAGCACTTACATCTATATAGACGTTATATTAGCTGACTGTTCGGCCTTCCTTCAAAGTAAAGATATTGCGAAACTATCAAGTTACAGTGGTTATTTATAAAACCATGGACAACTTTATTCCCATTAAAACCATTAGTTCGATGCCAGGTGACAAAATTTGTTTTGTTGATTAAAAGCAAAACTACGAAGAGGAAGCTCCACCTTTTCCGTTAATTCAAGGAAAACAATACCTTGTTTTACTAATGGAAATTTACGGAAGCGAGGCACTGTTACAGTCAGGTAGAGAGATGATTAATGCAAAATGATTTAAGTATACGAGATTGCGTGGCATGATAACGCAATCGTAGCTGTAACATGTGACGGAGAATAGCAAATTTTCTCTCCTACACACACTCTCTCTCACTCACTCACTCTCACATGTTGTCTCTGTCTCTCTTTATATACATGTGAATAAATATATTATATATATATATATATATATATATATATATATATATATATATATATATATATATATATATATATATATATATATATATATATATATATATATATATGCGAGTAAAAATAAATACAAAAATGGTGGTTTTTTTGTATGATTGTGTATAGAGGAATATATTATTTTGTTTAAAAGAGTTCCAACACTGTTTTTTTATGTTTTATTTATATTCCTGCAGAACCAATGTGGGGTATAGAATATGGAATATACAATATATAATATAATATACAATATATAATATAAAATAAAATAAAATAAAAATGGATGGCACCATGAAAGAAAGTATTGAATGTAGATGAAATATTGAGTGTTCAATATAAAGGATCAAATATATAAATATATAAATATAAATATATAAAGGCGACTCGAGTTTCAGGGCTATTTCCCTTCGTCATGGCCGGTATGACAGACTTTAACAGACTATATATATATATATATATATATATATATATATATATATATAAACATATTGCAGCCTGTAATTCCATATATATATATATAAAATCAAAATAAGCAACACGGATTTCAAAGATGATTAAATATTAGTACCATATTCAATCTTGAATCTAAATCTAAACCTATATATATATATATATATATATATATATCAAAAAAAGCAACAGGATATCAAGAGGTGATGCAGTACGACCGTTCCAAGCGGCTCCATTTAAATGAACAGTGCAATCATTACACAATTTTAAATGAGAGCTATCTGCTAAACAATCCTCTCATCATATTTATATTTTTACTCTCAGAATCTAGAGGAAGACGCAGTAAGCCCAACTCCAACCACCAAGACCGGTGAGCTTGATACTGTTAAACTTCCGTTTTAAATTAATTTTGCAAGTCAACACTTGTAAGAAAGACACGACCAAGGAGTGATTCCAAAGAGCCGATTTCCTGGAACAAAGGACTGGTTAATACGGAACTGGCGGAAATGGAGCTTTGGAGGTGAAGAAACGAGTGAAGCAAATGTGCCTAAGTGTCACTGTATAAGACTGTGGAAACCAAATCCCGTGAAAGAGAGTTATATTGCTAGAATTATGACACTAGGGATTTTCAAATATAGCATCAGCAAAAGAAAGGAATTTGGCAGCACCTAACTTAAGTAAATAGTTTGTGGGGATAAAGCCTGAGCAAACGATTACATATAGTAACCAAAAACTAGTGTTATAAAGATATAGTGTATAAATGCATAGCAACCCCTAACAGCCCCTTTAAATCTAGATTTTATTTCTGTACGTATACATTTTGAAAGCTGGCGGAAGAAAATGAATTTATTTACATTATTTACACTCGATGGATATTTGTCCTCATATTGTTTGTTGTTAACACAACGTTTCCGCTGATATACCCTCCAGCCTTCTTCAGGTGTCTTGGGGGAAATTTCGAACCTGGTTTCTCATTCCTAAGGTATTTTTCGATGTTGTTGTTGTTGTTGTTGTTATTATTATTATTATTATTATTATTATTATTATTATTATTATTATTATTATTATTATTATTATTGTTCAGGTCAGTGCATATGGCGTAGTGAATAAGAGCGCGGGCTACTAACCCCAAGATTCCTAGTTCGATTCCAGACAGTGACTTGAATAATAATGATACATACATACATACATACATACATACTACAGCCAGTTATCGCAATAAGGGTCGCAGGCCAAGGAATGTGGGTGCGCCATGATCTTAACTGCAATGGAATGTTCTCCCATGTGTTCGATGCCATTCCCCGTACATCTGGTTTTGTATCGGGATGATCTAATTCTCGAGATATGTTTTAACAAAATCTAAGGGGTGCCTCACTCCCAGTGATCTTCCAGCATGCTGGATACCAAACCGGGATTTCTGAGGGAACGAGCTATTGCTAGACAGAAGTTGAAATTACACGAGGTTCATCCGTCCTTTATATGGGCCTTGTTTTTAGTTCTACTGGGTTTCTAGCAATCCTCATCACCAGGCAAGCCTAGTGAGGGCGCCAGTTTAAAGGCTGACGACCTCACCATATAGCAGGTTGCACTTGTTTCCATAGCACATATGAGAAACCTCACAAGCGACCTGACATGCAAATGTACACACACACACGCATGCACACACACGCACACCCACACACAGACACACATACGCACAAACAAACATATATGCATACTTGAACGCATATATATACATGAATATTTACATATTGCCTAACTACATAAATATATGCATAAATATATACCTACCTACCTACCTTACCTTTCGACTCATTTAAATACATGCATAGGCATGAACGTCTGTCGGTACATACATGTACATATATGTGTGTGTTGTGTGTGTTGTGTGTGTGTGTGTGCTTCTGTGCGTGTGTGTTTATGTCTACGTACATACAGTCATACAGATAATTCTACGCATGTACATGTATACGTATATACTTACATAATAAATAAATAATAATCAACGGTCGTTCACGTGCCATAGCTTTATAAAGCCGATTTTCCGGATTCTCTTTCGTATGTATTTCCTCACTGGACTAGATACCAATTCATTGCACGTTTACTCGTTTCTGCCAACGTGAAATGAAGTGTTTTGCTCAAGAACACAAACGCATCGCCCGGTCTAGGAATCGGAACCACAGTTTCTCCGACCATGAATGCAACATCCTAACCACCAAGCCATGCACCTACACACACATACATACATACATACACACATACATACATACATACATACATACATACAAGCACGCATACATGGAGGATGAATCGCTGTATTACTTCACCACCCCATCACTCCATCACTCCAACGTGTCAACGCTCCATCGCTCTGTCGGTCTACAACCGCATCACTTCATCGCTCTATCACACCACCAGTCCATCTCCCTATCGATACATCGATCACCACACACAACT